>NW_016916148.1:0-28646 GCF_001483705.2 Eufriesea mexicana | reverse complement strand
GTGTGTGTGTGTGTGTGTGTGTGTGTGTGTGTGTGTGTGTGATCGACCCGCCGCGCGCGCATGGACATGATCGTTTCGGGTGCGATTTCCCGTCGCGCCGGGTGGGAACTGCGGTTGCTTCGCTGGGGCGTCCTGGCAATTGCGTCGCCGCGAGGTCTGGGGCGCACCGAAATGCGAAGCGCTGGCCATCGTGGGGGTTTTAGTGTTTAAAAATCCAACATAACCCCGCCCCCTCCCATATGGGGGCCTAGCATTTTTGGAACATATCCCCCACGTGAAAAAAAGCATATCCTTGACTTTTGTGCCATACACTGCAATTCGGCGGATTCCTGCGCCCTAATGTGCTTTAGTATTCTCTGCTCGGCTCAACGGCGGCCATGAATAGCGATCGCGGCAGGATATGTTGAGCTATGCTACGTTTGGTTTGGCTACGTTATGCCAGGTTAGGTTAGGGTATCCACGTCTTCTGTTGCTGTACACTGCTATTCGGTGGATGTCTGCACTCTACATAGCTGTACTATAATCTGCTCGTCCCTGGGAACGTCATCGTCGCGGGACGTTAGGTTGAGTTAGTTTAAGTTCTGTTTGGTTAGGTTAGGCTAAGTTTGGTCAGGATAGCTTGGTCTTTCGTGCTATGCACTGTTGTTCGGTAGATTTCTGTGCTCTTCTGTGTTCTACTATATTCCGCTAGGCTATCGGGAGGCCAGGAGCAGTGGCTGCTGTACGTTATGTTGAGACAAGCTACGTTTGAATGTGTTAGGTTGTGCCAGGCTCTGCCAGGGTATCTACGGATCTTAGTCCATTCACTGTGGCGCGGTGGATTTCTGCGCTACACTGTGCTCTAGTGTATTCTGCTTGCCTCTTTGGGAGCCAGCAATATTGCTCCCGACATGATAGGTTGTGTTTTGTTTCGTTTGAGTACGTTCCGTTTGGCTAGGTTAGCATAGCCTATTCTGACGTTTGTGCTTTACGCTGGTCTTCCTCGGCTTTCTGTGATCTACATTGCTGTACTATATTCTGCTTGGCTCCGGGGATGACAGCAGCAGTGGTCGCGACCCGCTCCGTTGTGTTTCGCTACGTTATGTTTGGTTAGGTTAGGTCAGCTTATGCTAGGTTATCCACGTCTTCTGTGCAACTCACAGCAATGCGGCGGATTTCTGCGCGCTACTGTTCTCCAGTGTTCCCTGCTTGCCCCTGTGGAGGTCAGCTATAAAGGTCTCGGCACGTTAGGTTGAGTTAGGTTACGTTTGTATATGTTACGTTTGGCTAAGGCAGGACAGGCTACTTACACTTCTGTGCCGTTCACTGCTTTTCGGAGGATTACTGCAACCTAATGTGCCTTAGTGTACTCTGCTTGGCACTGGGGAGGCCATCAGTGTTGGTCTCATCACGTTATGTTTACTTACCCTACGTTTGGGTAGGTTATGTGTGGTCAGGTTATGCTAGTATATGTTTGACTTTCGTGCTATACAGTGCAATACGGTGGATTTCTGCGTTCTGCTGTCCTCTAGCGTATACTGCTTGGCTCTGGGGTGGACAGCAATAGTGGCCGTGGCACGTCAGGTTGTGTCAGGTTACGTTTGGTCTGGTTAGGTGAGGTTAAGTTTGGTTGTTTGGCTTTGACCTTCGTGACATACACTGCCTTCAGGCGGATTTCTGTGATCTACTGTGCTGTAATACATTATGCTTGGCTCTGGGAAGGCCAGGAGAAGTGGCCGCGGCACGTTCTGTTGATCTATGCTACGATTTGTTGGGTCTGGTTAGGTCAGGTTATGCTAGCGTATCATCGGCTTTTGTGATATTCACTGCAGTGCGGTGCATTTCTACGCTCTGCTGCACTCTAGCATATTCTGCTAGGCTCAGCGGAGGCCAGCAATAGTGGTCTCGTCATGTTAAGTAGAGCTATGTTACGCTTGGATGTGTTGCGTTTGGCTAGGTTAGTATATGCTACTTTGACTTTTGACCTATTCACTGCTCTTCCGCGGATGTCTGAGCTCTACTGTGCTCTAGTATGTTCCGCTTCGCACATGTGATGCCAGCAGTAGTGGTCTCGGCACGTTAGCTTGTGCTTAGGTACGTTTGCTTATGTCGAGTTTGGATGCGTTATTACAGTATAGAATTGACTTGTGCGCTATAGACTGTCATTCAGTGGATTTCTACGCTCTACGTTGCTCTACTATACTCAGCTGGACTCTGGGGATGCCAGTAATAGCGGTCTTGGCGCTATAAGCTTTCTTAGGCAACGTATGGTTAGGTTCCGTTTGCTTGGTTTATGTCAGGATACCTTTGACAATCGTGGGATACACAGTTATTCGGTGCATGTCTGCGCTCTTCTGTGCTCTACTATACTCCGCTTGGATCTGCGGAGACCAGCAATAGCGGCCTCGGCACGCTAGGCTGTGTTATGTATCTCTTGGCTTGGCTTGGCTTGGCGAGGAGTTGGTTGGTTTGGATGGCTTCGGCCATTGTGCTACGCACTGCTATCCTGTCGATATCTGCACACTGCATTGCCCTACTTGCATTTACTTGTCTGTGGTGAGGCCAGCAACAGCTGTCGTGGCATTTTTTGTTTAGATAGCTTACGCATGGTTAGTGTATCTGTTAGTCTGTGTTAGGGTAACATCTTTGACTTTTCTGCTATACATTACCATTCTATGGACTTCTGCACTCTACGCTCCTCAAATATGCTCTGTTTGGCGATGGAGGGGCCAGAAATAGTGGACTCGTCTCGTCAAGTATATTTAGTGTACGTCTGGTTTATTTGGTATAGGTCAGGCTAGGTTAGGATATCTTCTACTTTTGTGCTATACAATGCTACTTGGATGATTTCTACGCTCTACTGTGCTCTGGTATATTCTGCCTGCCTCCGGGCAGGCCAGCAATATTGGTCTCGGAACGTTAGGTTGAGCTGTGTCACGTTTGTCTATATTACGTTTGGAAAGGTAAGGATAGGGAACATTTGACTTTTGCGCTATACACTGCTATTTGCTGGATTTCTGCGCTCTTCATGTCACTACCATACTCTGCTCGACTATGCGAAGGCCAGCAATAACAACAGGGCGCGGTAGGTTTTGTTGGGTTACTTTCGGTTATGTTAGGTTGGACTACGTTTTGTTATGTTGGCTTTGACTTTTCTGCTATACACTGCTATTCGGTCGATCTCTGCCGTCTACTGTGCTCGATTATGCTCTGCTTTGCTCCGTGCAGGCCAGAAATTCTGGACGCGGCACGTTTTGCTGATTTGGGATACGTTTGGTTATGTTAGATTGGGTCGGGTTAGGTTAGGGCAGCATTGACTTAAGTACTCGACACTGATATTCTCATGATCTGTGTGCTCCACTGTGACCTAATATGATTTGCTCGGCTCGGAGAAGCCAGGAATAGTGGCCGCGGCAAGTTAGGATTTGTTATTCCTAGTTTGGTTAGGTTAGGTTTGGTCTGGTTAGTTTAGGATATCTTTGACTTTTGAGCCGTGTTGCTATTTGTTTGCTTCCTGCGCTCCACTCAGCGCTACTATACTCTGCTTGTCTCTGGGGAAGGCAGCAATAGTGGTCGTGGCATGTAAGTTTGGGTTAGTCTGCGCTTGGTTATGCTACGTTTGGATAGGTAAGGACAGGATAGCTTCGGCATTTGTGCTAGACACTGCTATTCGGAGGATTTTTGCGCTCTACTGTGATCTAACATTTTCTGCTTTGCACTGGTGAGGCTAGAAATGGTGTGCGCCGCGCGTTGTGTTGAGATACATAACGGTTGGTTATGCTACGCTTGGCTAGGCCAGCATATGATAGCTTTGACTCTTATGCTACACACGGATATTCGGTACACTTATGCGCTCTACATTGCCCCAATACGTTCTGCTTGGCCCTGGGGAGGGCAGCAATAGTGGCCACGGTACGTTACGCTGAGTTATGTTACGATGGTTAATGTTAAGTTTGGTCGGGTTAGGATAGGAGAGCTTGGGCTTGTGCGCTATACTCTGCTATACGGATGACATTTGCGCTCCACTGTGCTCTAATATGCCCTGCTTGACTCTGGGGAGGACAGCAGTAGTGGCTTCGGCACGTTAGGTTGAATTACGTTACGTTTGGTTTGTCTCGGTTAGGCTAGGTTTGGTCAAGATAGCTTTGACTTTTGTGGTATACACCGACCATCGGTAGTTTCCTGCGCTCTCCATTGCTCTACCAGCCTCTGCTTGTATCTGGCGAGGGCAGCAATAGCGGCCGTTGCGCCTTTTGTTGTGTTAGGTTAAGTTTGGTTCGGATATGTTGGGTTAAGTTTGGCTAGGGTGGCTTTTACATTTCTGTTGTACAATGCTATTCGGCGGATTTCTGCGGTCTACTGCGCCATAGCATGTTCTGCTTGGCTATGGGGTGGCCAGCAGTAGTTCTCCCGTCACGTTAGGCTGAGATACGTTGCATTTGGTTGTGCTACGTTTAGACAGGTTACCATCGGATAGCTTTGACTCTTATCCTACACACGGCTATTCCGTAGTCTTATGCGCGCTACATTGCCCTAATATGTTCTGCTTGTCTCTGAGGAGGGCAGCAACATTGGTCTCGGCACGTTAGGTGGAGTTATGTTACGATTGGTCACATTAGGTAAGGATAGCTTTGACTTCTGTGCTATACACTGCTATGCGAATGACATCTGCGCTCTACATTGATCTACTATGCTCTGCTCGACTATCCGGAAGCCAGTAATAGCGGTCGCGGCTCGATAGTTTGTGTCAGAATACGTCCGGTTGTGTTTGCATAGTCTGGGTTAGGTTAGGGTATCTTTGCCCTTTCTACTGCTCATTGCAATTTTATGGACCTCTGCGCTCTACACCCCACTATTATGTCCTGCTTGGCGATGGGGAGTCTAGCAATAGTGGGCTCGCCCGTTAGGCTTAGTTAGTTTACGTTTCGCTTGGTTAGTGTAAGTCAGGTTCGGTTAGGGTTTCTCCAACTTCTGTGCTATACACTGTTATTTGGCGGCCTTCTGCGCTCTGGTATGCTGCAGCATATTCTACTTATCTCTTGGGAAGCCAGCAACAGAGGTCTCGGCACGTTAGGTAAAGATAAGCTACGTTTGTTTATATTACGTTTGGATATATCACTATGGGATAGATTTGACTATTGTGCTATAGACTGCCAGTCGGTGACTGTCCACGCTCTGCGTTGCTCTACTATACTCTGTTCGACTCTGGGGTGGCCAGCAATTCTGACCTCGGCACGTTAGTTTGGGTTAGGCTACGCTTGGTTAGTTTACGTTTGCTTGGGTTAGGCTGGATGGATGTGACTTTCGTGGTATACACAGTTATTCGGTGGATTTCCGCGCGCTGTTGTTCTCTACTACATTCTGCTGGGCCCTGGGGTTCCAGCAATAGTGGTCGGAGCACGTTAGTTTGGGTTATGTTACGTTTGGTGATATTATGATCGGTTAGGTTATGAGAGGTTTGCTGTGACTTTTGAGCCGTACACTGCAACTCAGTGTATTTCAGCGCACTACTGCTATCTCATATGCTCTGGCTTGTTCTGGGGAAGACAGAAACAGCGGCTGCGGCACGTAAGTTTGTGTCAGGTACGTTTGGCTGTGTTACACTTCTTTTGGTCAGATATGGGTGGCTCTGACTTGTCTGCTATACGCTGCGATTCTATGGATTTCGTCACTCTAGTGGCCTGTAATATGTTCTGCATGGTGGTGAGGAGGTCAGCAATAGTGGACACGGCTCGTTAGGTTTAGTTATTCTCGCCTTGGTTAGGCTAGGTTTTATTAGGTTAGGTTGGGATTTCTTTAACTTTTTCGCTATGCACTGCTACTTGGTGGCTTCCTGTGCTCTACTTTGCTCCAGCAAATTGTGCGCGTCTCTGTGGAGCCAGCAACTATGGTCTCGGCAAGTTAGGTTAAGTCTTGTTACGTCTACATATATTACGTTTGGATATGTTACGATTGGATAAAGTTGACTTTTGTGCTATACACTGCTATTCGGTGGAGATCTGCGCATTACATTGCACTACTATACTCTCCTCGGCTCTGCGGAGGCCAGTATTAGAGGTCGCGGCCCGTCATGTTGTGTTGGGCTACGTTTGGCTAGGATACGTTTGCTTCGGTTATGTTCGGATAGCTTTGACTCTCGTGATATACACTGCTCTTCGCTGCATTCCTGAGCTCTACTGCGCTCTTGTCTATTCTGCATGTCTTGTGCGGCGGACTTCTGCGCTTCCCTGTGCTCTAGCATATCCTGCTTTACTCTTGGGAGGTCTGCAATGTTGGTATAGGCACTTTAGGTTGAGTCAGGTTACGTTTGGTTGTATTATGTTTGGTTACGTTAGGATATGATTGCTAAGTCTTTCGTGGTGTACACTGCGTTTCCATGGATTTCTGCGCTCTACTCTCCTCTAATATATTCTGCTTGGCTCTGAGGGCGACAGCAGTAGTATTCTCGGCACGGCAGGCTTAGTTTGGTTACGCTTTGTTAGGTTAGGTTAGGCTAGGTTTGGCCAGAATGGCTTTGACTCTTGAGCCATATACAGCTGCTAGGTGAATTTTTGCGCCCTACTGTAATTTAATATGTTAGGTTAGGGTATCACATGTTAGGTTAGGTTGGCATCTTCCACTTTCGAGCTACATACTGCTATATGGTACCAACCTGCTCCCTACTGTGCTCTAATGCGGTCTGCTTCGCTCTGGGTAGGCCAGACATAGTGGTCTCGTGAAGTTAGGTTGTGTTAGGTTACGTTTGGCTCGGCTTGGATAAGGTAGGTTTGGTAGGAGTAGCTGTGACTTTTGTGCTATACACTGCTACCCGGTGGAGTTCTGCGCCCTACAGCGTCCTAGTTTACTGTGCTTGGCTATGGGGACAGCAGTATTGGTCTCCGCACGTATGTCTGAGTGAGTTTGCGTTTGTATCTGTCACGTCTGGTTAGGCTAGGATAGAATAGGTTAGACTATTGTGCTATACTCTGATATTCGGTCGATCTCTGCGCTCTACATTGCTCTACTAGCATGTGCTTGTCTCTGTGGAGGCCGGCAAAGGCGGTCAGGGCACGTTTGTTTTAGGTAGGTTACGGTCGGTTAGGATAGATTATGTTAAGTTTGGTTAGGATGGCTTTGACTTTTGCGCTTTACACCGCTATTCGGTGGATTGCTGTGTTCTACTCTGCTCTAGTATATTCTGCTTGGATATGATGAGGCCAGCAGTAGGCGCGTAGGTCTGAGTTATGTTGCGTTCGGTTATGTTACGGTTGGTTACATTAGGATAGCATAGCTCTGACTTTTATGCTAAGCACTGCTATTCGGTGGATGGCCGCCCTCTACATTGCTCTACTATACTCTGCTCGACTCCTTGAAGGCCAGCAATAGTGGTCGCGGCACGTTAGGTTGGGTTGGATTTCGTTTGGTCAGGTTAGGTTACGCTGTGATTGGTTAGAGTACCTGCGACTGTTGTGCTACACACAGCCATTCTATGGACTGCTGCGATCTTCCGTGCGCTTTCACACCCTGCTTGTCTCTGTGGACCCTGGGAATTGCGCTCCTGGCACGATAAGTTTTGTTATGTTACATTTGGTTGGGCTAGGTTTGGATAGGTTTGGACAGGAAAGATTTGACTTTTGTGCTGTACAATGCTAGTCGGACGTCTTCCTCGTTCTACATTGCTCCGCTATACTCTGCTTAACTCTCGTGAGGTCAGCAATAGCGGTCTTGGCACGTCATGTCAGGTAAGGCAATGTTCGGTTACGTTCTGCTGGCCAGGGTTAGTTTCGGGTAGCTTTGACTTTCCTGCTATACACTGCGATTCCACGGACTTCAGTTCTCTACTCTCATGCAACATGTTCTGCTCGGCTTTGGGGAAGCCAGCAATAGTGGTCGCAGCACGCTGGATTGGGTTATGTTTCGATTAGTAGAGGATAGCTTTGTCTTTTTTCATACACACTGCTTTCGGTGCATTTCTGCGCTCTGCTCTGCACTACTATGTTCTGCTTGGCTCTGGGGATGCCAGCAATACTGGTCCCGACACGTTAGCTTGAATTCGATTACGTTCGGTTGTGTTAGGTTAAGTTTTGTTATTCCAGGATCGCCATAACCTATGTGCTCAACACTGATTCCCTATAGTCCTCTGTTCTCTACTGCGTTCTACCATTTTCTGTTTGTCTCTGGGGAAGCAAGCAATAGTGATCGCGTAACGTTAGTTTTAATTTCTCTTCGTTTCGTTACATTAAGCTATGCCTGGTCATGTCAGGGTACATTCGACTTTTGCGCCGAACATTGCTATTTGGTGGCTTTCAGCTCTCTATTGTGCTCTACTATGCCCAGCTAGATTCTGGGGTGGGCAGAAATAGCGGTCGCGACACGACGTGTTTTCCTGGGCTGCGTTTGGTTAGGTTACGTTATTTTGGGTTAGGTTTGGATTGCTTTGACTTTCGTGGTATAAACTGTTCTTCGGTGGACCCTGCGCTCCACTGTGCTCTAGTATGTTCTGATTAGCTCTGAGGATGCCATCAACAGTGGTGGCAGCACGTCAGATTCAGGTAAATAATGTTTGGCTGTGTTACGAATTGTTACGTTAGGAGAGGGTAGCTTTGACCCTTGTGCTATACACGGCTATTCTGCGGATTGCTCCGCACTACTGTTCTCTACTATACTGTGCTCGGCTCTGGGTAGACAAGCAGTTGTGGCCTCGGCGTGTTAGTATACAGTATGGACTTCTGCGCTCTACAGCTCTCTGTCGGTTTCTGCTTGGCTCTGTGAAGGGCAGCAATAGTTGTCTCGGCACTTCAGTTTTAGTTACGCTGCGTTTGGTTATGTTACGTTTGGTCAGGCTAGGGTAGGTTAGCTTTGACTTTCGTGCCATACCCCGCTATTCGGAGGATTCCTGCGCTCTGCATTGCCCTACTATACTGTACACGACTCTCACGTTGGCAGCAATAGTGGCCATGACACGATTGGTTGTGTTCGGTTAGGTTTGGATATACTATGTTGGGTTAGGTTTGGTTATGATGGTTTTGACTTTGTGCTATACAGTACTGATTGGTAGATTTCTGCGCTCTACTGCGCTCTAGTATGCTCTGCTTGGTAATGACGAGGCCAGAAGTAGTATCCCCCGCACTTTAGGCTCAGTTAGATTACGCTTGGTTACGATATCTTACGCTGCGTTAGGTTAGGATAGCTCTGACCTCTGTGCTGTATACAGCTATTCGGACGATTTCAGCATCCAAAATTACTCTGCTATACCTTGCTCTCGTGAGGCCAGCAATAGACGTCGTGGCTTCTCCGGTTGGGTTTCGTTACGTCCGTTTATGTTACGTTTAGATAGGTTAGGATACCTTAGCTTTGTCTTTTGTGCTGAACACTACCATTCGTTTGACTTCTGCGCTCTACGTTGCTCTACTATACTCTGCTCAACTATGGCGAGGACAGTAATAATGGTTTCAGCACGTTAGGTTGTGTTATATTACGTTTAGGGAGGCTATGTTAGCCTGGATTATGTATGGGTAACTTTGGCTTACGTGGTATACACTAATGTACGGTAGTTTTCTGCGTTCAACTGTGCTATAGTATATTCTGCGTGGCTCCTCGGGGGCAAGAAATAGTGGTCTCGGCACCTTAGGCTAAGTTATGCTGCGTTTGGTTATACTACGCTTGGATAGGGTAGGACCGGATAACTTTGAGTTTCGTTCTGTACAGTGATATTGGTCGGATTGCAACACTCGACGTTGCTCTACTACACTCTGCTCGGCTCTGTGGGGACCAGTCCTAGTGGTCTCGGCCCGTTAGGTTTAGTTAGGTTACGTTTGGTAACGTTATGTTTGTTTGGATAATGCTTGGATAGATATGACTTTCGTGGTATAACTGTTATTCGGTGGACTTCTACGCCTCACTGTGCTCTAGTACGTTCTTCATTGCTCTGGGGAGGCCAGAAATATTGGTTTAGGTACGTCAGGTTTCGTTAGGTTACGTTTGGCTAGGCTACGATAGGGTAGGTCTGGCTAAGTTTGATTCGACTTTCGTGCTATACACTGGTGTTAGGTGGATCCCTGCCCTCTACTGTACTCTACTCTTATCCGCTTTCCCTGCGGAAGCCAGCAATAATGGCCGCGGCGCGTTATGCTGAGTTTGGCTATATTAGGTTAGAATATGTTTGTACGGGTTTGGTTTGGGTATCCTTGACTTTTCTGCTGTACACTGCGATTCTATGGACTTCTGCGATCTACTCTACTCTAATATGCTCTGCCTGGCTCTGGGGAGGCCAGCAATAGTGGTGGCGGCTGGTTAGGTAGAGTTCGGTTACGTTTGGTAATGCTACGGTTGGTTATGATGGGAAAGGTTAGCTACGACTTTTGCGCTATACATTCCTATTCGGTGGATTTCTTCGCTCTGCTGTGCTCCAATATGCCCTGCTTCGCGCGGAGGGTGTCAGAAATAGTGACCGCGGCACGTAAGGGTTTTTTAGGTTACGCTTGGTTAGGTTATGTGTTACGTTCGGGTTGCCTAGACCTTTCTGTTGTACATTGCAGTTCTATTGACTTATGCGCCCCGTTCTCCTCCGATATGTTCTGCTTGGCGATGTGGAGGCCAGCGATATTGGTCTAAGCATGTTATGTTGGGTTGGGTTGCTGTGCTGTACACTGAACCTTTGTGGCTTTCTGCGCTCTACTGTGTTCTAGTATATTCTTCAGGTCTCTGGGTGGGCCAGCATTAATGGCCTCGTCACGTTATGCTAAGTTAGGTTACGCTTCGTTAGCTTACTACCGGCTAAGTTAGGAGGCGATAGCTACGACATTTGTGCTATACACTGCTGTTCTGCAATGTCAGCGATCTACAGTGCTTTAGTGTGTTCAGCTTGGCACTGGGAGGCCCAGAAATAGTCGTCTCGGCACGTTATGTTGACCTAGGTTACGTTCGGTTTGGTTAGGTTAGGCTGCGTTTGGATAGGACAGCTTTGACTTTTGAGCTATACACTGCTAATCGGTGAATTTCTGTGCTCTACCTTGCTCTAATATGCTCCGCTTGCCTCTGGGGAGGCCTGCATCAGTAGTCCCGGGACGTTATGTTTGGTTATGTCACGTTCGGTCAGGTTAGGACAGTATAGCTTTGACTTTTGTGCTTCAGACTGCTGTACAGTTGATTTCTGCCTTCTACGGTGCACGAATATGATCCGCTTAGCTCTTGAGTGGCGAGCAATAGTGTCCCCTTCACGCTAGGCCGAGTTAGGTTACGCTTGGCTTGGCTTGGTTAGCTTAGGCTTGGTTAGGATAGCTTTGACTTCTGCGCTATACACTGCTGCTCGGTCCATACCTGCGATCTGTGTTGCTCTACTAGCCTCGGCTAGTATCTGGGGATGATAGCAATTGTGGCCGCGGCACGTCTGGTTGTGTTAGAATACGTTGCCTTCCGTTAGGGTAGGTTACACTTTTCTAGGATGTGTTTGACATTTGTGATATCCACTCCAGTTCGGTGGACTTCTACGTTCTACTGTGCTCTAGTATATTCTTTTTGGCTATGGAGATGACAGCAATGGTGGCAGCAGCACGTTAGGTTGTGTTATGTTACGTTTGGGAATGTTACGATTGGGAAGGTTATGGGGGTCTAGCTTTGGCTTTTGTGCTGTACACTGCCACTAAATGGATTTCTGCGCTATACTGCGATCTAATATGCTGTGACCTGCTCTGGGGAGGATAGAAACCGTGGCCGCGTCACGTTAGATTGTGTCAGGTAGGTACGGTTATGTTACGTTCCTTTGGGTCAGAAACAGGTAGCTTTGACATTTCTGCTATACCGTGCGATTCTATGGATATCTGAGCACTACTATCCTCTGCTGTGTTCTGCACGGCTATGGGGAGGGCAGCAATCGTATTCCAGGCACGTTATAATCAGTTAGACACCTTTTGGTTAGGTTGGGCTTGTACTGGTTGTGTTAGGATATCTTCGACTTTTGTGCTATACGCTGCAATGCGGTGGATTCCAGCGCTCTGTACTGCACTAATATTCTATGCACGGTTAGGTGGTGGCCAGCAATAGTGGTCGCGCCACGTTAGGTTGAGAGATGTTACGTATGGGTGTGTTAAGATTTGTTGTGATAGGATAAGAGAGCTTCGCCTTTCTTTGCTACACGCTACTATTCTCTGCATTTCTGCGATTTACCCTGCTCCAGTGTGTTCTGCTTGACTCTTGGGAGGCAGGCAACGGCGGTCTCGACACGATACGTTGAGTTACGCTGCGTTTGGTTAGGTTTGGTTGGGTGAGGTTATGTTAGGATACCATCAAATTTTGTGCTATACAAAGCTATGCGGTGGATTCCTGCGTCCTAAATTGCTGTACTATACTCCGCTTAGCTCTCTTGAGGCCAGCAATAGCGATCGTAGCACGTAAGATTGTGTTAAGTTACGTCTGCATATGTTACATTTGGTTAGGTTTGGACACGATAGCTTTGACTTTTTTGCTATGAACTGATGTTCGGTAGATTTCTGCGCTTTGCTGTGCTCTGATGTGCCCCGCTTGGCGCACTGGATGCCAGCAATGGTGGTCGCTGTACGCTAGGCTGAGCTACGCTTCTTTCGTCTAGGTTAGGTAATGTCAGGCTAGGTTAGGATATCTTAGAACTTTGTGCTTTGCAGATCAGTGCGGCGCGCCTCTGCGACCTCCTGTGCTCTAGTGTATTCAGCTTTGCTCTGAGGATGTCAGCAATAGTGGTGCAGGCACGTTAGGTTTAGCTATGTTACGTTTGGTTATGTGACGTTTGGTTAGGTTAGGATAGGTCTGCTTCGGCTTTTGCGCTAGACACTGCTATTCGGTGGATTTCTGCGCTCTCCATTGCTCTACTATACCCAGCGCGACTCTGGGGACGCCAGTGGGAGTGGCCTCGGCACGTTAGGTTGCGTTACGCTGTGTTTGGCTAGGTTATGTTGGCTTGGGTTATGCTTGGATAGCTCTGACCCTCATGGTATGCACTGTTATTCGGAGCGTGCCTGCGATCTACTGCGCTCTACTACATTCTGTGTGGCCCTGGGGAGTCCATCAATAGTGGCCACGTCTTGCCATGTTGTGTTAGGCTTCGTTTTGATTGTTTATACTCGTTTCGGTTAAGTGTGTGTGGCTAAGACTGTTCTGCTATACACGGCGATTGTATGGATTTCTGCGCTCTACCCTCCGGTAATATGTTCTGCTAGGAGGACAGCAATAGAAGTCTCGAAAAGTTAGGAAGCGTTAAGTTGCGTTTGGTTACGTTACGCTTGGCTAAGTTATGATAGGGCAGCTTCGGCTTTTGTGCTATACCCTGATATTCGATACATTTCTCATTTCTACTGTGCTCTATTGTGCTCTGTTTGGCTCTTGGTGGCCAGCAATACTGTTCTCGTCACGTTATGTTGTGCTGCACTGCGTTTGGATATGTCATGTTAGGCCAAGTTTGATCCGGTTAACTTAGAGTTTCGTGCTATACACTGATATTCGGAGTATTTCTGCGCTGTACTATGCCCTACTATATTATGCTAAGCCATGGGAATGCCAGCAATATCAGTCTCGGCACAATGGGTTGAGTTAGGTTACGTTTGGTTAGTTTAGGTTGGGTTACCTTCGGTAAGGGTAGCTATGACTTTCGTGCTATGAACCGATATTCGGTGGATTTCTGCGCTCGACGGCGCTCTACTACATTCAGCTTGGCCGTGGGGAGGCGAGCGATAGTGGTCGTGGCATGTTAAGTTGTGATATGTTACGCTTGGTTACGCTACGTTTGGTTAAGTTAGGACAATACAGATTTGGCTTTTGTGCTATACACTGCTATTCGGTGGATTGCTGCACTCTTCATTGCTCTACTATACTCTCCTCGTCTTTGGGGATGCCAGAAATAGTGGTCCCTGCATGTCGGGTTAAGCTAGGTTACGTCTGGTAAGCCAGCTATCCTGTCCGAACCTAACTAAATCTTATATAACCATACGTAACCTAATTCAAACAAACGTTCCACGGCCACTATTTCTGGCACCCCAGATACAAGCAGATGCTCGTAGGGCAACGCAGAGCGCGGATATCGGACGTATAGCAGTTTATAGCACACAAGTCAAAGCAATCCCAACCCTACTTCGCCTAACCTAACTTAAAGATGCGAGATCTATGTCACGCAAACGTGCGACGAATGCTACTGCTGGCCTCGCTAGATAAATCAGATGCTAGTAGTGCAATGTGGTGCACAGGTATCGCCCCAACAGGTGTGTACAGCACAAAAGTCAAAGCTACAACGACTAAACCTATCTTAACCTATCTAACCGAACCTAGCGCGCCGAGACCACTACTGCTGTCCTCCCCAGAGCCAAGCAGAACATATTACAGCACAGTGCAGCGCAGAAGATCGCAGAACAGCGGTGTACAGAGCAAAAGCCAAATCCATCTTAACCAAACCTAGCATAACCTATCATAAGCATACACAACGTGTCTCAATCTCTTGTGCCACGACAGCCACTGCTGGTCTCCCCAGGGTCGTGTAGAGTATAGTAGAGCAACGAAGAGCGCAGAAATCCACCGAACAGCAGGGTACAACACAAAGCTCGAAGCTATCCTCTCCTGACATATACAAACGTGACATGGCGAACGTAACCTAGCCCAACAAATGGCACCACGGCCACTACAGCTGAGCTCTCCATAGCCGAACATGTCATGGCAGAGCTGAGTAGACCGCAGGTATCCACCGAATGGCAGTGTACACACCGAAAGTCGAAACAAACCGAACTCAAGTTACCACAACCCATCCGAGCGTAACATACCTCAATATAAAGAGCCGGGACCACTATTGCTTGGCTTCGCAGTACCAAGCTGAACACACTGGAACACTGTAGAGCGACGAAATCCGCCGAATAGCAGTTTGTAGCACCAAAGTCAGAGCTACCACCTCCTAGCCGAGCCGATCGTATCCTAACCAAACGTAACCTAACACAAGCTACCGTGCCACGTCCGCCATTGATGGCCTCCGGGGAGTAGGGTAGAGCATAGTGGAGGGATGTAGAGCGAAGAAATCCACCGAATAGCGGTTTATAGCACAAAAGTCTAAACTATCCTATACTAACCTAATAATGCGCAACGTAACCAAACGTAGCCCAAACCTTCTTAGCGTGCCGAAGCCACACTTGCTGTCCCTCCCAGAGCCAAGGAGAATGTATAAGGGCAATGTAGAGCGCATAAGTCTATCGGATATCCGTGTCTAGCTAAGAGTCAAAGCTACCATATCCAAACCAAACCAAGCGTAACATAATCAAACGCAACGTAACTCAGCCTAACGTGACCAGATCACTACTGCTGGCCTCCCCATAGACAAGCAGAACATACCAGTGCACAGTAGAGCGCAGAAATCCGTCGAATAGCATTGCGTAGCACAAATGTCAAAGCCGTCCTATCCAAACTTGACCTAAACTATCAATACCACCCGTAACCTGTCACAACATGGTACGCCATGCCCACTGTTGCTGGACACCGCAGAGACAAGCAGACGCTAGTAGAGCTATGTGGAGCGCAGGCATCGACCGACTAGTCGTGTATAGCGCAAAAGCCAATGCTGTTCCTACCAAACATGTCCCATGCTAGCCAAGCCTAACCTGACCTAGCCAAGCCAAGCGTAACCTAATCCTACCTAGCGTGCCGAAACCACTATTGCTGGCCTCCCGAGAGTCGAGCATAGCATAGTAGAGCAGAGAAGAGCGCCGATATCCACCGAATCGCTGTGTATACTGCAAAAGGCAAGGAAATCCTAACCGAGCATTCCGAACCTAGCCAAGCGAAACGTAACATAACTCAACCAAACATGCCAAGACCACTACTACTGGCCACACCATAGCCATGTAGAGCATATTACAGCACATTAAAACGCAGAAATCCGCCGAACAGCAGTGTATAGCACAAAGTCGGGGTAGCATACTCCAACCTAGTTGAGCGTAACGTAATCAGACGTAACCTAACTCAACCTAACATCAGGGGACGACTGTTGCCGGCCTCCACAGAGGCAAGCAGAATGTACTGGACCACAGTAGAGGGCAGAAATCCGCCGCATTGCAGTGAATAGCACAAAAGACCTTGATATCCTGACCAAACCTTCTATAACCTAACTTAACCGAACGTAGCATAACTCAAAGTGGCACTCAGCGGACACTGCTCCCGGCATCCCCAGAGCCAAGCAGACCTTAGTAGAGCGCAGTAGATGATAGAAATTCACGGAACAGCTGTGTAAAGCACAAGAGTAAAATTATACTGTCCAAACATTGCCGAATGTAACATACCCAAACGTAGCCTAACATGACGAGGATATTATTCCTGGACCCCACAGGGACCAGCAGAGTGTACTAGAGCACAGTAGTGCGCAGAAATCCGCCGCATTGCAGTGAATAACGCATAGGTCGATGATATCCTAGCATAGTCTGACCGAACATAACCAAATCAAACTTAGCGTAACTCGAGAGAGCGCGCCGCGGCTACTGCTGCCGTACTCCCCAGAGCCACGCAGAATACGGTAGAGCGCTGTTGATCACAAGAACCCTCCGGATAATAGAGTATAGCGGGAAAGTCGAAGCCATACTAAACAAGTTTAGCCCAATATGACATATCCAAACGCAGCCTATCTCAAAACAACGTGCCGCGACCACAATTTCTGGCCTGCCCAGGGCCATGCAGAAATCAGTATGGCACATTCGAGCGCAGAAATCCTCCGATTATCAGTGTTTATCGCGAATGTCAAAGAAGACCTGACCAAGTTTGTCACAACCTAACCTAACCGAACGTAACATTACTCAACCTGGCGTGCCTAGACCACTATTGCTGGCCTTTCCAAAGTTAAGCTGATCATATTAAAGCACAGTAGATCGCAGAAATCCACCGTGTAGCAGTGTACAGTGCAAAAGTCAAAGCAATGCTCTCCTAACCTAACCAATCGCAACATGCACAAATGTAACATAGGTCAACCTGACGTGTCGAGATCACTATTACTGCCCTCCCGAGAGTACAGCAGAGCATAGCATAGCAGTGTAGAGCGTAGGAATCATCCGAGTAGCAGCGTACAGCACAGAAGTCAACTTCATCATGTCGTATTAGAGGAGAATAGAGTGCTGAGGTCCATAGAATGGCAAGCCTTAGCACGAAGGTCAAAAATAGACCAACCTGACTCAAGCAAACATAAACTAACCAAACGTAACATACCTCGACCTATCGCGCCGCGGCCACTATTTCTGGAATGCACAAAGCAAAGCGGGGACATTAGATCATAGTACAGCACACAAATTCGACGTATGGCAGTGTACGGCACAAATGTCAAAACTACCGTTGCCTAACATAACTAAACATAGCACAACCAAACGTAACATGTCTTCACCTAATGGGCCTAGTCCACTATTGCTGAGCTCCACAGAGCAAACGAGAACATATTAGAGCAGAGTAGATTGCAGAAGTCCGCCGCAGTGTATAGTAAAACACAGAAGACGAAGATATTCTGACCTACCCGGACACAACGTAACCTAATCAAACGTAGCCTAACTCAAGGTATCGTGCCGAGACCACTGTTGCTGGACTTCCCAGATCCGAGCAGAGTATAGTACACCACAGTAGACTGCGGAAAACCACCAAATAGCAACGTAGGGCACAAAATTCAAAGATACACTGACCAAACCAGGTCTTACCTAACAGAACCAAGCGCAGCATAACAATGCGTAACGTGCTGCGACCACTATTGCCGCACTCCGGAGAGCCAAGCAGAACATATTAGAAGGAGAGCAGGCCGCAGAAATCCATAGATGCGCCGTGTACAGCAGAAGAGTCAAGGATATCCAAACAAAACCCAATCCAACATTAACTAACCCAACGTAGCAAAACCCAACGTAACGTGCCGCAACCACTATTTCCGGCCTCCCCAGGGCCCAGCAGACTGGAGTACAGCAAGGTGGTGGGCAGGAATCCACCGAAAAAGAAGATTATGGCACGAAAGTCAAAGCTAACCTGACCAAACTTACCTAACCTAACATAACCGAAGCAAACGTCACCTAACACAACCGAATGTGCAATACCGCTATTTCTCTGATCCCGAGAGTCGAGCAGTGTGCAGTAGGGCAATATGGAGCTCAGAAATCCACCGAAAAGCAGTCTATAGCACAAAAGTCGAAGATATCCTGACCTAACTAGACCTAACCTAACCTAACCAAGCGTAGGGTAACTAAACATAACGAGCCGCGAACCCCATTGGAGGCTACCCGACAGCAAAGCAGAACATATTATGGAGCAATACAGCGCAGAAATCCCCGGATAGCAGTGTATAACTAGAAGTCAGTGCGACCGTATCCAAAACTAACCTATCACAACCTAACCGAACGTAACATAACTAAACCTGTCATGCCACGCCCGCTATTGCTGGTCTCTCTAGGGTCGAGCAAAGTATAGTAGAGCAACTAAGAGCGCAGAACCCTACCGAAAATGCGTGTGTGGCACAAAAGTCAATACTATCCCGTCCATACGTAGCCAAACACAACCTAACCGTACGCAGCGTATCAAAACCTTACGTGCCGAGACCACCATTGCTGACCTCCTCAGCGCCAATCAGCGCATACTGGAGCGCAGTAGAGTACAGAAATCCACCTCATTGCAGTGCGTGGCACAATAGTCGAAGATATCTTAATGTAACATGCCTAACTTAGCCAAGCCAAGCGTAAGATATCTAAATATAACGCGCCGAGAATTATACTGCTTCCCTCCCCAGATACAAGCAGGACCTATTAGAGCAATGTAGAGCGCCGAAGATCACCAGATAGCGGTTTATAGCATAAAAGTCGAAGCTTGCCTATCCTAACCTAACCAATCGTAGCATTACTGAACGTGTCGGAACGCAAACTATCGAGCCGTGACCAGTAATGCTGGACTCCTCAGAGTAAAGCAGAGTGTAGTAGATTACAGTAGAGCGCAGAAAGCCTCCAAATAGCGGTGGGTAGCATAAAAGTCGAAGACATACTGTCCTAACCTTACCGAACGTAACACAACCAAATGTAGAATATCTATACCTAAGGAGCCGAGACTTATGTTGCTGGCATCCCCGGAGCCCAGCAGAATATATTAGAGCAAAGTACATCGCAGAAATCCACCGAAAGGCAGAGCATAGCACAAAAGTCATAGCGATCCAAGCCAAACGTAGCCTAGCCTAGCATAACCAAACGCAACATAATATAAACTAACGTACCGAGAGCAATATCGCTGGCCTCACCAGGGCCAAGCAGAATATAATTGAGCACAGTGGAGCGCAGAACGCCACCAAATAGAATTTCATCGCGCAAAAGTCAAGGACATCCTAACCTAACCTGACGTATCCCAACCTAACCAAGCGTAGAGTAACTAAACCTAACGAGCCGAGACCTCTACTGCAGGCCCTCCCAGAGGCAGTCGGAACATATTAGAGAACAGTAGAGCACAGAAATCTCCGAATAGCAATGTATAACACAAATGACATTGCCACCAAAACCAAATGTAGCCGGACATAGCTTAAACAAGCGTAACCTAACCAAACCTATCGTGCCATGACGGATAATGCTGGTCTCTCCAGAGTCGAGCAGAGTGTAGTGTAGCAGCGTAGAGTGCAGAAACCCACCGAATAGCTATGTATGGCACAAAAGTTGAAGCTGTCGTATCCAAACCCAACCAAACGTTCCATAACCAATCGCAACCTAACTGAACCTGACGTGCCGAGACCAATATTGCTGGCCTCCCCAGAGTCGAGCAGAGTGTATTAGTGCAATAGTACAGCACAGTAGACTGCGGAAAGCCACCAAATAGGAATGTATGTCACAAGAGGCGAAGATAACATAATCTAACCCGACTTAACCTAACCTAACGAAACGTAGCAGTAACTATACCTAACGTGCCGCGACCAATATTGCTGACTTCCACAGAGACAAGCCAAATGTGTACAGCACAGTAAAGTACAGAAGTCCATAGGGTACCAGTATTGAGCACATACGTCGTAGGTATCCTGACCTAACTCAACCAAACCTAACCTAACCAGACGTAACCAATCCCAACCTAACGTTCCAAGCCAAATGTTGCTGAGCTCCCCATCGACAAGCAGGGCACATTTGTGGTGAGTAGAGCGCAGAAATACGCTGAATAACAGTGTATACCACGAGTGTCAAAGCTATCCAAACGTAACCCAAGCAAACGAAGCTTAGCCAAACGTAGCCCAACTCAACACAACTTTCCGAGACCACTATTGCTGGCCTCCCAGAGTCGATCAGAGTACAATGGACCAATGAAGAGCGCAGAAGCCCACTGATATGCAGAGTATAGCGCACAAGTAAAAGTCATCCTATCCGAACAAAACCAAACGTAACTTAGCTAAGCGTAACGTGCGTACACCACTATTGCTGACCTCTCCAGAGCGTAGCGGAATATACCAGGGCACAGTAGATCGCAGAAATTCGACACATTGAAGTGTACAGCGGAGCAGCGAAAGATATCCCACCATAACCTGACCTAACCTAACATAGCCAAACATAACGAAACCCAACCTAAGGTGCCTAATCATATGTTGCTGGACTCCAAATCGCCATGCAGGGCATATTAGGGGAGATTATAACGCAGATGTCCACAGAAGGGCAGTATATATCACGGAAGTCAGAGATATCCTAGCCTAACACAAGCAAGCCTGACCTAACCGAGCGTAACCTAACACATCCTAACGCGCCGCTGCCACTATCTCTGTAACACCCAGAGCGAAGCAGGGAATATTTGATCGCTGTAGAGCGCTGCAGTCTACAGAATAGCAGTGTACAGGGCAAAGAACGTAGCTATACTGTCCTCACATACCCAAACGTATCATAGCCGAACGCAGCATAGCCCAGTCTAACATGCCGAGACCAAAATTGCTTCCCTCCCGAGCGCCAAGCAGCGAATATTGGAACACAGTAGGGCACAAATGTCCACCGAAAAGGAGTGAATAACACAAAAGCCAAAGCTATCATATCCAAACCTAACAAAACCATAACTAACCGCACGCAACGTTACTCAACCAAACGTGCCACGGCCACAATTGCTAGCAGCCATAGAGGCAAGCGAATGCACGTACAGAAAAGCAGGGCGCACGTACCAACCGTACAGCAGTGTATATCACAAATTCCAATGTCATCCTGACAAAACCTAACCTAACCTGACGTAACCAAGCGTAATATGGCACAAACTGACATACCTATGCCGCTATTGATGATCTACCCAGAGCAAATCAGAACACATTAGAGCACAGTAGAGCGCAGGATTACACTCTATAGCAGTGTATAGCACAAAATATCAAGCCATTGCTTCCAACCTAACAAATCTTAGAATAAGCGAACGTAACATAGCGCAACATGAGGCGCCACGCACGCTATTGCTGGAATCCCCAGAGACAAGCAGCGGCTAGTAGAGCAATGTGGAGCGCAGATAACGACCGAAACGCAGTGTATGTCTCAGAATACAAAGCCATCATAACCAAACCTGACCAAACCTAGCTAAGCCAAACATAACCTGACTGAACCTGATGTTACGAGACTGCTATTGCCCCCCCCCCCGCAGAGCCAAGCAGAACGTATTAGTGTAATGTAGAGGACATATGTCCGCCGAATAGCGGTGTACTGCATGAAAGTCGGAGCTATCTTATCCTAACCTAACCAAATGTGACAAAACCAGCCGTTACATATCTGAAACTAACGTGCCGAGAGAACTATTCCTGGCCACCCCAGAGCCAAGCGGTATATACAAGAGCACAGTGGAGCGCAGAAATCCACCAAACAACAGTGTATACCACGAAATGCAAAGGTATCCATACCTAACCCAAGATAACATAACCTAACAAAACGCAGCCTAACTCAACCTAACATGCCGAGTCCACTATTACTGGCCTCCTCAGAGTCGAACAGATTATTTTAGGTCAATGCAGAGGGCACAAATTTTCCAAATAGCCTTGTATAGCACAAAAGTCGAAGCCATGCTGACCAAACGCAACCAAACTTAACCGAACCAAACGTAACCTCTCTAAAACCAACAAGCCGCGGGCATTATTTCTGGCCTTCGCAGAGCAAAGCAGGGAATACTAGATTGCAGTAGGGCGCAGAAATCCAACGAATGGCAGTGCGTAGCACGAAAATCAAAGTCCTCCTATCCAACGAATGGCAGTGCGTAGCACGAAAGTCAAAGTCCTCCTAAGCTAACCCAACGAAACATGACACAACCGAACGTAGCCTAACCCAGCCTAACGGGCCTAGACCACCGTTAATGAACTCCCCACAGCAAATCAGGACGTAGTAGAGCACCGTAGAGCGCAGAAATACTCCGAACCGCAGGTTATAGCACAAAAGTATAAACCATCGTTTCCTAGCCTAACAAATCGTAACATAACCGAACGTAACATAACTCAAAAGAAAGCGCCGCGACCACTACTGTTGCGCTCCTCCAGTTCGAGCAGAGTACAGTAGAGCACATTAGAGCGCAGAATTGCACCTGATAGCAGTTTATAACACGAAAGTCGGAGATACCCAAACCTAACGCAACGGACCCTGTCCTAAGCGAACGTACCTTAACATAATCTAACGTGCCGCGACCACTACTGCTGGCGTCCGGAGAGTCGAGTAGAGCACAGTACATCGTCGTAGAGCGCAGAAATCCACCGAATAGCAGTGCATAGCACAAAAGTCAGAGCTATCCGATCCAAACGTAACTAAACCTTCCCCAATCAAACGTAACGTATCTCAACCAAATGTACCACGCCCACTATTGCTGACCTTCGCAGAGAAAAGCGGGTGCTAGTAGGCCAACGCAGAGCGCATATGTCGGCCGAATAGCAGTATACAGCACGAAAGTCTATGCAATCCGAACCAAACATAGCCCAACCTAGCCCAACCAAGCTTAACGTAACGCAACCCGTCGAACCGCGAACCCCATTGCTGGTGTCTCCAGTGACAAGCAGGCTATAATAGATCTCAGTACAGAGCAGAAGTCCATAGAATAGATGTGTTGAGTGCAAAAGTCAAAGCAATCCAGACCAGAACCGACATAACCTAACCTAACCAAACATAATTTAACACAAGCAATCGTGCAGTGACCAGTATTGCTGGCCCCCACAGAGACAAACAGACGATATTGGGGCAGAGGAGAGCGCCGAAATCCATAGGTCGCACTGTGTAGCAGAAAAGTCAAGGATATTCAATCCGATCCGAACAAACATAACATAAACAAATGTGACCTAATTCAAGCTAATGACCCGCGGCCGCTATCTCTGCCTTCCCCAGAGCAAAGCAGAGCTTATAATATCACAGTAGAGCGCAGAAGTCCACTGAATGGCAGTGTATAGCACAGAAGTCGAAACTACACTAGCATAGCCCTACCAAACGTAAAACAACGAAACGTGACATACCTCAGACTAACACGCTGAGACCACTATTACTGGTCTCTCCAGAGTCGAACAGATTACAGTAGGTTAATGTAGAGCGTAAAAATATAACGAATAGCGGTGTATAGCACAGAAAACGAAGCCATCCCGACCAAACGTAACCAAACCTAACCAAACCAAACGTAACTTAACACAACCAAACGTGAAGCAAACGCTACTGCTGGTCTGCCCGGAGACAAGCAGGCGCTACTACAACAGTGCAGAGGGAATATATCGACCGAATATCATTGTACACCACAAAAGCCAAAGCTAGCCTAACCAAACATAACATAGCATAGCCAAACCAAACGTAACCGGACTCAACCTAACGCCACGAGGCCACAGTTACTGGCCTCCCCAGAGCCAACCAGAATATATTAAAGCAATGTAGAGCGCATAAACCCACTGAGTATTGGCGTACAGCGTAAAAGTCAAAGCTATCCTGCCCCAACGAGGCCAAACGTAACGTAGCCGGGAATAACCTAATGTAATATAACTTGTCGAGACTACTATTGCTGGCCTCCCCATAGTCAAGCAGACCATATTAGAGCAATGCAGAGCGCAGAAATCCACCGAATAGCCGTATATAGCTCAAAACTGATAGCTATCCTCTCCTGACATAGCAAAACGTGATACAGCCGTACGTAATATAACTCAACCTAACGAGCCGAGGCCACTATTGGTGCCCTCTCCAGAGACAAGCGGAACATACGCGAGCACAGTAGAGCGCAGAAGTTCGCTGCACTGCAGTGCAAAGCACAAACGTCAATAATAGCCAAACCTAACCTTACCTAGCCTAACCCATCCAAACGTAGCCTAACCAAGCATAACATGCCGATACCACAATTCCTGTCCCTTCCAGTGCCAGGCTGATCATATTAGAGCACAGTGGAGCGCCGAAATCAGCTGAGTATCAGTGCGCAGCACAGGAATCAAAGCTATCACCTCTTAACCTAGCCGATCGTATCATAGCCGAACGTAACCTGTCTCAGCCTATCGTGTCGCGACCGACATTGCCGTCCTCCCCGGACTCGAGTAAGGTATCGAAGATCAACGAAGAGCGCCGAAGACGGCCGAATATCAGTTTATAGCGCAAAAGTCAAAGCTACAATGGCCTAGCGTATCCAAACATAGAACAACCAAACGCAACCCAACTCAAACTAGCGTGCCGAGAACACTATTGCTGGCCTCCCAAGATCCAAGCAGAACATATTAGAGCATAGTAGTGCGCAGAAGTTCCCCGCATAGCAGTGTATAGCGAAAAAGTCAAAGCCTACCTATTCTGACCTAACCAAACGTAACCTAACCGCACGCAGCCTAACCCAAACTAACGTGCCGAGAGCACTATTGCTGGCCTCCCAATCGCCAAGCAGAGAAAATTTCAGCACAGTACGGCGTAGAAGTACACCGAATAGCAGTGTATACTACAAAAGTCGTAGCTATCCTTTCCAAACCTATCCAGACGTGACATATGCAGACATAACGTAGCACAACCTTAGGTGCCACGAACTCCACTCCTGGCTTCACGAAAGCTAAGCAGAGTATAGCAGAGCAATGTAGAACGCTGAAATCTACCGAGCTGCAGTGTATATCACAAAAGTCAGATATATCCTAAGCAAACATAACCGAACCAAGCCTAACGAAACGTAACATAACTCAACCTAACGTCCCGACAGCACTATTCCTGGCATCCACGAGAACGAGCAGTGTGCAATAGCGCACAAAAGAGCGCAGAAGTCTATAGAATAGAAGTTTGTAGCACAAAAGTGATAGCTATCGTAACGTAACACAACGTAACCTAACCTAATCAAGCGTAATATAACTTAACCTAATGTGGCGCGACCACCCTTGGTGTCCTCGCGAGAGTCGAGCAGAGTATAGTAGAGGAATGTAGAGCGCAGAAATCCAACGAATAGCTGTGTACAGCGCAAAAGTCTAAACTACCCTATCCTGACCTTGCCAAAAGTAACCTAACCAAACGTGACCCAACCCTTCCTAACGCGCCAGGACCGATATTGCTGTTCTCCCAAGAATCAAACAGAGTATAGTCGAGCAATGAGGAGCGCTGAAACCCACCGAATAGCAGTGCATATCGCAAAAGTCAAGGTTGTCCTACCCTAACAATGACAATCGTAACATAACCGAGCGTAACCTAACCCTGACGAGCCTACACCACAACTGCTGACCTCACAGAGCCCAGCAGAACATACTAGAGCACAGTAGAGCGCAGAAATCCGTCGCATTGAAGCGTAAAGCAGAAAAGTAAAAGATATCCAAACCTAACCCGACCTTACCTAACCTAACCGAACGTAACGAATCCCAACCTAACGTGTCTATCCAACTATTGCTGACCACCCATCGCCAAGCAGGGCATATTAGGGGACAGTAGAGCATAGAGGACCATAGAATGGAAGTGGATAGCACGGAAGTCAGAGATACCCTAACATAACATAAATAAACCTAACCAAACCTAACGTAACCTAACACAACATAACGAGACGCGGCCACAATTTCTGGAATACCCAGAGCAAAGCAGGAAGTATTAGATCACAGTAGACAGCAGAAACCCTCGGAACGGCTGTGTATAGCACAAAATCCTAATCTATCCAATCCTAATCTACCCAAACGAAGCGTAACCAAACATAACCCCACTCATCCTAACGTGCCGGTGCCACTATTGCTTCCCTCCTGAGAGCCAAGCAGAACACAATAGTGGAAGTAGAGCGCTGAAGCCCATGCAATTGCAGTGCACACCACAACATTCGAAGCTACTCTTCCTAACATAGCCAAAGGTAACATAGACGGAGGTTGCTCAACTCAACCTAACGCGCCGTGGCCTTTATTGCTTGCATCCCCAGATGCAAACAGAATATACTGGAGCACAGTAGAGCGCAGAGATCCGTCGAACAGACGTGTATAGCCCAAAAATCTAAGCTACTCTATCCTAACCTAACCGAACGTGACATGACCAAATACAATATAGCTCAGACAAACGCGCGGAGAAAATTACTGCTTGCATCCCCATGACCAAGGAGAATATACTAGATACTAGTGGAGCGCAGAAATCCATCGAGCAGCAATCTACGGCACAAAAGTCAGTTCTATCCTATAGTAACATATCCAAACGCAATATAAACAAACGCAACCTAACTTAAAATAACGAGCCGAGACAACGGTTGCTGGTCTCCCGAGAGTCGAGCAGGGAACAGTAGAGCAATTTGGAGCGCCTGAATCCACGGAATAGCCATACGTAGCGCAAAAGTCGAAGTTACCATGTCCTAACATAGCCAAACGTATCATAACCGGTCGTAACGTAACTAAACCTATAGTGCCTACACCACTACTGCTGACATGCCCAGAGTAAAGCAGAATATACTACAGAGCAGGAAAGCCCAGATTTCCCCCCCCCCCCCGCAGAGCCAAGCAGAACGTATTAGTGTAATGTAGAGGACATATGTCCGCCGAATAGCGGTGTACTGCATGAAAGTCGGAGCTATCTTATCCTAACCTAACCAAATGTGACAAAACCAGCCGTTACATATCTGAAACTAACGTGCCGAGAGAACTATTCCTGGCCACCCCAGAGCCAAGCGGTATATACAAGAGCACAGTGGAGCGCAGAAATCCACCGAACAACAGTGTATACCACGAAATGCAAAGGTATCCATACCTAACCCAAGATAACATAACCTAACAAAACGCAGCCTAACTCAACCTAACATGCCGAGTCCACTATTACTGGCCTCCTCAGAGTCGAACAGATTATTTTAGGTCAATGCAGAGGGCACAAATTTTCCAAATAGCCTTGTATAGCACAAAAGTCGAAGCCATGCTGACCAAACGCAACCAAACTTAACCGAACCAAACGTAACCTAGCTAAAACCAACAAGCCGCGGGCATTATTTCTGGCCTTCGCAGAGCAAAGCAGGGAATACTAGATTGCAGTAGGGCGCAGAAATCCAACGAATGGCAGTGCGTAGCACGAAAGTCAAAGTCCTCCTAAGCTAACCCAACGAAACATGACACAACCGAACGTAGCCTAACCCAGCCTAACGGGCCTAGACCACCGTTAATGAACTCCCCACAGCAAATCAGGACGTAGTAGAGCACCGTAGAGCGCAGAAATACTCCGAACCGCAGGTTATAGCACAAAAGTATAAACCATCGTTTCCTAGCCTAACAAATCGTAACATAACCGAACGTAACATAACTCAAAAGAAAGCGCCGCGACCACTACTGTTGCGCTCCTCCAGTTCGAGCAGAGTACAGTAGAGCACATTAGAGCGCAGAATTGCACCTGATAGCAGTTTATAACACGAAAGTCGGAGATACCCAAACCTAACGCAACGGACCCTGTCCTAAGCGAACGTACCTTAACATAATCTAACGTGCCGCGACCACTACTGCTGGCGTCCGGAGAGTCGAGTAGAGCACAGTACATCGTCGTAGAGCGCAGAAATCCACCGAATAGCAGTGCATAGCACAAAAGTCAGAGCTATCCGATCCAAACGTAACTAAACCTTCCCCAATCAAACGTAACGTATCTCAACCAAATGTACCACGCCCACTATTGTTGACCTTCGCAGAGAAAAGCGGGTGCTAGTAGGCCAACGCAGAGCGCATATGTCGGCCGAATAGCAGTATACAGCACGAAAGTCTATGCAATCCGAACCAAACATAGCCCAACCTAGCCCAACCAAGCATAACGTAACGCAACCCGTCGAACCGCGAACCCCATTGCTGGTGTCCCCAGTGACAAGCAGGCTATAATAGATCTCAGTACAGAGCAGAAGTCCATAGAATAGATGTGTTGAGTGCAAAAGTCAAAGCAATCCAGACCAGAACCGACATAACCTAACCTAACCAAACATAATTTAACACAAGCAATCGTGCAGTGACCAGTATTGCTGGCCCCCACAGAGACAAACAGACGATATTGGGGCAGAGGAGAGCGCCGAAATCCATAGGTCGCACTGTGTAGCAGAAAAGTCAAGGATATTCAATCCGATCCGAACAAACATAACATAAACAAATGTGACCTAATTCAAGCTAATGACCCGCGGCCGCTATCTCTGCCTTCCCCAGAGCAAAGCAGAGCTTATAATATCACAGTAGAGCGCAGAAGTCCACTGAATGGCAGTGTATAGCACAGAAGTCGAAACTACACTAGCATAGCCCTACCAAACGTAAAACAACGAAACGTGACATACCTCAGACTAACACGCTGAGACCACTATTACTGGTCTCTCCAGAGTCGAACAGA
>NW_016916147.1:0-1715 GCF_001483705.2 Eufriesea mexicana | reverse complement strand
GCCACATTCTATAGCATTGCGATGGCTATAGCTCGCCAATAGGATCACTCCTCCTTATTTATGAAAGAAAGATAGCTCACCACGGTATTAGTCGAAAACGTTAAAAAAATCGTATTCTCCAGACAGAATCTACAGCATTGCAATGGCTATAGCACCCAAATAGGATCTTTCCAACTTATTTATGCAAGAGAGTTAGCCCACCACGATATTAGAAGTAAATGATAAAATTGAATTTTCCAATCACATTATATAGAATTGCATTGGCTATAGCACGCCAATATAATCTTTCCTCCTTATTTATGAAAGGAAGTTTGCTGACCACTATACTTGCCGAAAGTGTCAATGAAATTGTTGTTTCCCACCAGATTCTATAGCATTGCAATGGCTAGAGAACGCCAATGGCATATTTCCTCCTTATTTATGCAAGAAAGTTAGCTCACCACGATATCGAGTCGATAGCGTCAATAAAATTGTATTTTTCAGCTTGATTCTAAAGCATCGCTATGGCTGTCGCACGCCAATAGAATCTTTCCTACTTTTTTATGCAAGAAAGATGGCTCACCACGTTATCAGTCGAAAGTGTCAATAAAATTGAATTTTCCCGCCAGATTCTATATCATTGCAATGGCTACAGCTCGCCAATAGAATCTTTCCTCCATATTTATGAAAGAAGGTTTGCTGACCTCTATACTTGCCGAAAACGTCAATAAAATTCTCGTTTCCGTCCAGATTCTATAGCACTGCAATGGCTATATCACGCCAACAGCATCTTTCCCCCTCGTTTATGAAAGAAATCTAGCTCGCCACGATACCAGTTAAAAATGTCAATAAAATTGAATTACCAGCCAGAGTCTATCGCAATGCAATGGCTACAGCACGCCAATAGAATCTTTGCACCTTATTTAATAGAGAAAGTTAACTCGCCACGATATTATTCGAAAATGTCGATAAAATTGAATTTTCCAAGCAGATTCTATAGCATTGCAGGGGATATTGCACGCCAAAAGAATCTTTCCTCCTTATTCATGCAAGAATGTTAGCTGACAACGACAAAGGTCGAAAATGTCAATAAAATTGAACTTCCCAGCCAGTTTCTGTTGCATTTCAATGGCAACAGCACGCCAATCAGATCCATCCTCCTTATCTACGCACAAAAGCTAGCTCATCGCGATATTAATCGAAATTGTCAATAAAATCGATTTCTCCAGACATATTCTATAGCATCGATGCGTCTATAGCACGCCTATGGAGTCTTTCCTCCTTATTCATGCAGGAAAGTTTGCTCACCACGACATAGGCCGAGAATGTCAAAGAAATGAATTTTTCCATCCATATTCTGTTGCATTACAGTGGCTTCAGCACGCCAAAATAATCCTACATCCTTTTTTGTGGACGATAGTTAGATCAACACAATATTAGTCGAAAATGTCTATAATGTCGTATTCTCCAGCCAGATTACATAGCACTGCGTTGGCTATAGTACGCTACTAGAATCACCCCTCCTCATTAAAGCAAGAAAGTTACCTCGCCACGATATCAGTGGATAATGTCAAAAAAATGAATTTCTGAGCCAAATTTTAAGGCATTACAATGACCACACCACGCCAATAGAACCTTTCCTCCGTATTTATGCAGGTAAGCTAGCTTTACACGATATTGGTCGTTAATGTCAATAAATTCATATTTTCCTGCCATATTCTATAGCATTGCGATGG
>NW_016916146.1:0-565 GCF_001483705.2 Eufriesea mexicana | reverse complement strand
AGCGAGATTCTATAGCATTGTAATGGCTATAGCACGGCAACAGAATCTATCCTTCTTATTTATGTAAGAGAGTTAGCTCACCACGATATTAGTCGAAAATGTACATAAAATAGAATTTTGCACCGAGATTCTATAGCATTGTAATGGCTATATCACGCCAGTAGAATCTTTCCTCCTTATATATGAAAGAATGTTAGGTCACCACGATATTAGTCGAAAACGTCAAAAGAATTTAATTTTCCCGACAGACTCAATAGCATTGCTATTGCTATGGCCCGCCAATAGAATCCTTCCTCCTTATTTATGCAAGCTGTCTCCACGATATTAGTCGAAAATCTCAATAAAATTGAATTTTCCAGCTAGGTTCTATAGCATTGTAACGGCCATAGGGCGCCAATGGAATATTTCATACTTATGCATGCAATTCAGTTATTTCATTCCGATATGAGTCGAAAAAGTCAATTAAAATGTATTCTCCAGCAGGATTCTATAGCATTGCAAAGGCTATAGCACGCCACTAGTATCTTTCCTCCTTATTTATGCACGAAAGTTTGCCCACCACGAT
>NW_016916145.1:0-224 GCF_001483705.2 Eufriesea mexicana | reverse complement strand
CTTGCATAAATAAGGAGGAAAGATTCTATTGGCGTGCTATAGCCATTGCAATGCTATCGAATCCGGCTGGAAAATCCATTTTTATTAACATTTTCTCCCAGTATCGTGGTGAGCAAACTTTCTTGCATCAGTAAGGAGGAAAAATTCCGTTGGCGTGATTTATCCGTTGCAGTGCTATAGTACCTGGATGGAAAATATAATTATATAGACAGTTTCGACTAATA
>NW_016916144.1:0-950 GCF_001483705.2 Eufriesea mexicana | reverse complement strand
TAATAGTGGTCTCGGCACGATAGTTTGGGGTATGCTACGTTTCGTTAGGGTAGGTAAAGAAGGTTTTGTTAGGATTCCTTATACTTTTGTGCTGTCCACTGCTATTCGGTGGATCTCTGTGATCTACCGCGCTTTACTATATTCTGCTTGGCTCTGGAGATACCAGCAGCAGTGCTGGCGGCATGTCATGCTGAGTTATGCTACGTATGGTTGGGTTAGGTTAGGCCAGGTTGGATTAGGGTATATCTGACTCTTGTGCTGTGCACTGCTATTTTGCGGATTTCAGCTCTCGACATTGCTCTACTCTACTCTGCTCGGCTCTGTGGTGGTGGTGAGCAATAGTGGCCGCGGCAAGTTAGTTTGTGTTATGTTATGATTGGTTAGGTTAGGTTAGGACATATTGGATTTGTATATCTTCGACTTTTGTGCTTTTGACTGCATTGCGGTGGATTTCTGCGCACCACTGTGCTCTAGTACATTCTGCTTGTCCCTGTGGGTGTCGCAACAGTGGTCTCGTCATGTTAGGTTTATTCAGGTTACGTTTGCCTATGTTACGTTTGGCTATGTTAGGATTCGCTACTTTGGCTTTTATGCGATTCACTGCTATTCGTTGAATAACTGCGCTCTAATGTGCTCTAATATGATCAGCGTGGCTCTGGCGATGGTGGAAACAGTGGTCTCGGCACGTTAGGTTGCGACTGGTTGTGTTTGCATATACTACTTTTTCATATGTTGGGATAGGATAGCTTAGACTCTTGAGCTATACACTTATATTCGGCGGATATCTGCTCTCCACATTGCTATGCTATACGCTGATAGACTCTCGGGATGAGAGCAATAGTGGTAGTGGCGCGTTAGTTTACGCTAGGTTACGTATGATTAGATATGGTTAGGCTAGGCTTTGTCAGGGTATCTTTGACTTTCGTGCTGTACGCAGTTATTCCGTTCAT
>NW_016916143.1:0-902 GCF_001483705.2 Eufriesea mexicana | reverse complement strand
GTAACACATACCGACGTTCCACGACCGCCATCGCTGGCCACACAGGGGCTAGGCAGATTATAGCGGAGAAACCCAGAGGGCTGGTGTCGTCCGTATAGCAGTGTTTTGCACAAAAGTCACATCTATCCCAACCAAGCCCAACCAAACCTATCCTAACGAAACGTAACATAACTCAACCTAACGCGCCGAGAGCACTATTCCTGGCGTCCACACCTTCAAGCGGATTGCAGTAGCGCACAGGAGGGCGCATATGTCCATAGAATAGCAGTGCGTAGCGCAAAGGTCGAAGCTATCCTAACCTAACACAGTGTACCCTAACCTAGCGAAACGTAATATAACGCAGCCTAACTTGGGGCGACCATTATTGTTGGCCTCCCGAGAGCCGAGCAGATCATAGTAGAGCAATGTAGAGCGCAGACATCCACCGCATTGCAGTGTGCGGCACAAAAGTCAAAGCCACTCTAACCGAACATAACATAACCTAACCTAACCTAGCACAACCTGTCGTGCCACGGCAGACATTTTTGGCCTCCCCAGAGTCGAGTAGAGTATACTAGAGCTACGAAGTCCACAGAATGACGCTTTATGCCACGAAATACAGAGCTATCCTGGCCTTCCACAAACAAATATAGTCTAACCAGACTTAACCTAACTGAACCTAACATGACGAGATGACTATTGCTGGCCTCCATAGAGCCAGGCAGAGCGTATTAGAGCCCAGAATACGGCGGAATTCCAGCGAGTAGATGTATATAGCACAAAAGTCAATGTTATACTTTCCTAACCTTACCAAACGTAACATAGCCAGACGAAGCATAAATCAAGCTAACGTGCCGAGACCACTATTACTGGCCTCCCCAGAGTCGAGCCAAGTATAGTAGAGCACAGCAGAGCGCAGAAAT
>NW_016916142.1:0-237 GCF_001483705.2 Eufriesea mexicana | reverse complement strand
TTTATTGTCATTTTCGATTAATAACGTGGTCAGATAGCTTCCAGGCGTAAGTATGGAGGAAAGATTCTATAGGCGTGCTATTGGCATTACAATGCCAAAGAATCTGGCTGGAAGAATCAATTTTATTGACATTTTGGACTAATATCGTGGTGAGCTAACATTCTTCCATAAGTGGGGAGGAAAGATTATATTGGCAAGCTATAACCACTGGAATGCTATAGAATCTGGCTGGAATGA
>NW_016916141.1:0-526 GCF_001483705.2 Eufriesea mexicana | reverse complement strand
AAATAGAACTTACCAGGCAGATTCTACAGCAGTGCATGGCTATGGCAATCCAAAAGGATATTTCCTCCTTACTGGTATGAGGAAGTTAGTTCACCACGATATTAGTCGAAACTCTCAATAAAATTGAATTTTCCTGAATTGCCAGAATCTATAGCATTGCAATGCCTGTAGGACGCCAATGGAATCTTTCCTCCTTATTTATGCAAGAAAGTTACCTCACAACAATATTAGTCGGAAATGTCAATAAAAATGAGTTTTCCAGCCAGATACTATAGAAATGCCATGGCTATAGCACGCCAATAGAATCTTTCATCCTTATTGATGCAAGAAAGTTAGCTCACCACGATATTAGTCTAAAGTGTCAATCAAATTGAATTTCCCGGGAAGATTCTAAAGCACAGCTATGCCTCTCGGACTCCAGCAGTTTCTTTCCTCCTTACTTATGTAAGAAAGTTAGCTCACTGCGATATTAGTGGATAATGTCAATAAAATAGACTTTACCATCCAGATTCTATAGCATTGCAAT
>NW_016916140.1:4299-7295 GCF_001483705.2 Eufriesea mexicana | reverse complement strand
TGAAATCAACTGCATTGCAGAGAGTGGTACAAAAGTCAAAGATATTCATATCCAACTTAATCTCACCTGACCTAACCAAACGTAACAAAGCTAAACGTAAATCGAACCGGCCACTATTTAAGGTCTCCACAGAACAAAGCGGAGGATGCTTGATCACAGATGTGCCCAAAAATCCGCCAAATAACAGTGTGTATCGCAAACGTCAAACCTATCCTGCTCAAACCTCACCAAACGTAACCTAACCTAGACCAACCCTACCTAACCTAACCAAACGTAACGAACCCCTACCTGACGTGTCTAGACCACTATTGCCGATATCCTCAGAGCCAAGCAGAATACACTAGATCACAGTAGAGCGCAGAAAGCCGCGGCAATGCTGTGTAAGGCGCAAAAGTCAAATGCACCCTAACCTATCCAAACCCACCCTATTCCAACCAAACGAAGTCTAACTCAGCGTTAGTTGCCGAGACCACACTCGCGGTCCCTCCAAGGGCCAAGCAGAACATATTAGAGGAGTGTAGAAAGCTGGAATCCATAGAATCGCGGTGCATAGCAGAAAAGTCTAAGCTACCAGAACCTAAGCCAAACAAGTATAACCTGTCCATGCAAAGCCTAACTAAATATAACGTGCCGCGACCCCTAGTGCTGGACGCCGCTGTGGCAAGCAGAATACAGTAGAGCACAGTAGAGTGCAGAGAGCCGCCGAATAGCAGCGTATAGCACAAAAGTCGAATATATCGCAACCTACCGCTTCCTAACCTAACCAAGCCAAACGTAGACTAACTCTACGTACGTGAACGTAGACTCTATTTTTGGCATCTCCAGTGCCAGGCAGAACAAACTAGTTCACATTAGAGTGCAGAAATCCTCCAAATAGCAGTGTATGCTGCAAAAGTCAAAGCTAGACCCTTCTAACCTAACCAATCGTAACGTAACCAAACGTAACACAGTTAACCATGTCGTGACGAGTCCACTACTGCTGGACTCACAGAGCCAAGCGGCACATATTGGAGGAGAGTAGAGAGCTGATGGACATAGAATCTCAGTGTATAACGAAGTCGTAGCTACCCAAACCTAACAATAGCTAACGAAGTCTAACCAAACGTAGCCGATCTCAACCTAACTCTGCCGGACCGCAATTACTCGCGTTCCCAGTGCCAGGCAGAACGTACTAGAGCACAGTAGAGCGCACAAATCCGCCGAAGAGCAGCGTATAACACAAAAGTCAAAGCTATCCTCCCCTGCCCCAACCTAACATAGCATGATCAAACGTAACCGATCTAAACCTTTCTTGCCACGACCACAATTGCTGGCCTACCCAGACCCGTGCATAGAATAGTAGAGCAATATAGAGCGCAGGATGGCACCGAATAGCAGTGCGTAGCTCAAAGGTCAAAGCTATCCTCTCCTAACTTATCCAAGCATAAATTAATCACACGAAGCATAACACAACCGATCCCGCCGAGCCCACTAGTACTGAAATCTCCAGCGCCAAGCGGAATATATCAGAGCAGAGTAGTTCGCAGAAGTCCATAGAATGGAAGCGTGTAGCTGAAAAGTCAAAGACACACTAACCTGACCGAAACTGACCTAATCTAAGGAAACGTAACTTAACTCAATCTAACGTGCCGAGACCACCATTGCTGCCCAACTGAAGCCGTGCTGAACATATTAGAGCATAGTAGAGTGCAGAAATCCTCCGAAAAGCAGCGTATAGCGCAAAAGTCGAAGCTAGCCTCTCCTAACATAACCATTCGGACGCAACCAAACGTAACCTAACTAAGCCTAACGTAACGCGATCACGATTGCTGGCCTCCCAGGGCCAAGCAGAATGTTTTAGAGGAGAGTGGAGAGCAGAAATACATGGAATCTCGAACTGTAACGAAAAAGACAATGCTACCCATTCCTAACCCAGACAAATATAGCCTCACCAAACGGAGCATAACTCAACATGAGGAGCCGCGGCCACTGTTGCTGGACATCGAAGGGCCAAGCAGAACACATTCCAGCGCAGTACAGCGAAGAAGCCACCTATTAACTGTGTATTTTGCGAAAGACAAATCTGTCCAAGCCAAACACAAACAAACATGTCCTAACCAAACGTAGCCCAACGCAACCTAACCTGCCGAAACCGCTAATGGTGCCCGCCCCCTCCGGGCATAGAAGGATATACAAGAGCACAGTGTTGCGCAGAAATCCACTGAACAGCATTGTAGAGCACAAAAGCTACGGCAACCCTAACAAGACTTATCCTTAACCACCATAACCAGACGAAACATAACTCGATATAACGTGCCGAGACCACCATTGCAGGCATTCCCCGAGACAGTCTGATAACATTAGAGCACTGCAGCTCGCAGGAATCAACTTAATAGAAGTCTACAGAGCTAAAGTGATAGCTGTCCTCTCCTAAACTAGCCAATGGATACATGACCGAGCGTAACATGTCTCAAGCTAACGTGCCGCGACCGCTGTGGCTGGCCTCCCCAGAACCAGGGAGAACTCAAGAGTGGAGAGTAGAACGTAGAAATCCATAGAATTGCAGTGTATATCGGAAAGGTCAGAGCTACACAAACATATCCCAAACCTACAGAGCATACCCAAACTTCGCCTAACTCAGCCTAACGTGCAGAGACGGCTATTGCTGCCATCCACAGAGCCAACCAGGACATACTAGAGCACAGTAGAATGCATAAATTCAGCGTATAGCCGAGTACGGCGCAAAAGTTGAAGTTGTACGAACCTAATCTGGCCTAACCCAGCCTATCCGAGCGTAACATGACGGGACATAACGAGCCGAGACCACCATTGCTGGCATCCCATAGCCAAGCTGAAAATATCATAGCACTGTAGGGTGCAGAGATCCACCTAATAGCAGACTGTAGCACTAAAACCCTCGCTATCGTCTCCTAACCTAAAGAATCGTAACATAACCAAACGTAACCTAACTTACCCAGACGTGCAGCAGCGACTATTTCTGGCAGCCCCAGAGCCAA
>NW_016916140.1:0-2278 GCF_001483705.2 Eufriesea mexicana | reverse complement strand
CCCTCAGAGGCAATCGGAACACGTTAGTGGAGAGAAGAACGCTGAAACCCATATGATCGCAGTGTATATCAGAAAAGTCATAGCTACGCATACCTAACCGAAACCAACTCAGCATAGCAAAACATGTCAACCTAACGTGCCGAGGCAGCTATTGCTGCCCTGCCCAGAGCCAATAAGGACACGCTAGAGCACAGTAGGTCGCACAAATCCACCGAATGGCTGTGTACAGCACAAAAGTTAAAGCTATCCTATCTAAACTTAGTCCAGCCCAACGTAACCGAATGTAACATAACTCAACACAACGTGCAGAGACAAGTATTGCTTGCCTTCCCGTAGCCGAGTAGAAAATATTGGAACCCTGCAGGTCGCAGAAATCCTCATAATAGCGGACTATTGAACAAAGTTAAAGCTACCCTCTCCTAGCCTAACCAATCGTAACGTAACGGAAAGTAGCATAACTTAAGCTAACGATCCGTGGCCGCTATTGCTGTCCTCCACAGCGCCAAGCAGAACACATTAGTGGCGAGTACAACGCAGATGTCCATAGAATCACAGTGTTTATCGGAAAAGTCACAGCTGCAAAAACCTAACCGAAACCAGCACAAGATAGCCAAACGTAGCTTAACTCAGCAAAACGTGCCGAGACCGTTATTGCTGGCATTCCCAGATCCAAGCTGAAGCACCAGGGCACTGCAGGGCGCAGGAATACGCCTAACAGCAGACTATTGCGCAAAAGTCGATGCTATCCCCTCCTTGCTACCACTATTGCTGGCCACCCCAGAGCCGAGCAGAACGCATTATTGGATAGCAGAATGCAGAAATCCATAGAATCGCATTATACATCGGAAAAATCCAAGCTACCCGTACCTAACCAAAGCCAACATAACGTAGCCAAACACAGTCAAACTCAACCTAACGTGCCGAGACCGCTATTGCTGCCTTCCACAGCGCCAAGCATGGCATACTAGAGCACAGTAGAACGCTGAAGTCCAACGAACAGCAGTGTACAGCACAGAAGTGAAAGCTATCCTATCTAAACTTAGCCTAATCCAACATAACCGAACGTAACCTGAACCAACATAACGTGCCAGGGCCACTATTACTCGTATTCCCAGAGCCAAGCTGAAAATATTAGAGCACTGTAGGGCGAAGAAATGCACCTAATGGCAGAATCCTGCGCTAAAGCCAAAGCTATCCTCTCCTAATCTGACAAATCGTAACATAACCAAACTAAACATAACTCAGCCAAACGTGCCGCGACCGCTGCTGCTGCCTTCCATACAGCTAAGCCGAACACGCTGGAGGAGTGTATAACGTAGAAATCCATGGAACCGCAGTGTATATCAGACAAGTCTAAGCTACTGAAACCTATCCGAAGCCAGCAGGTCATAAGCAAACAGCCTAGCTTAACCTGACGGGCCGAGACTACCGTTGCTGCCCACCCCAGTGCCAAGCAGGACATACCAGAGCACATTAAAGCGCAGAAATGCACCGAATGGCAGCGTACAACTAGAAAGTTAAAGCTTTCCTGACCAAACTTTGCCTGACCAAGCCTACCCGAGCGTAACTTGACGTACCATAGCGTGCCGAGGCCACTATTGTCGGCATTGCCAGTGCCAAGCCGAATATACTATAGCACTGTAGGGCGCAGAGATCCACCTATTAGCAGACTATAGCACTAAATTCCTGGCTATAATCTCCTAACCTGAAGAACCGTAACGAGACCGAACGTATCCTCGCATACACTGAAGAGTAGCGACACCTATTACTGGAATCCCCAGAGACAAGCAGGATATACTAGAGCGCAGTAGAGCGCAGAATTCCACCGAATAGCTGCGTACAGAACAAAAGTTGAAGCAACCCTGACCAAACTTATCCTAACCCAACATATCCGAACATAATCTGATTCAACATAACGTGCCGGGACCACTATTGCAGGCATTCCCAGTGGCAACCTGAGATATTAAAGCGCTGTAGGGAGCGGAAATCCACCAGATGGCACACTATAACACTAAAGTCGAACCTTCCCTCTCCTAACCTAACCAATCTTAACATAAACAAACGTAACATAACTCAAGCTAACGTGCTGCGACCACTATTGCTGGCCTCCCCGCAGCCAAGCAGAACACACTAGTGGCGAGTAGAATGCAGAAATCCATAGAATCTTTGTGTCTACCAGAAGAGTCATAGCTGCCCAAATCAGCGGAACATAACGAAGAATTGCCTAACTCACCATAACTTGCCGTGGCCACTATTGGTATCCCCTCCGGAGCCAAGT
>NW_016916139.1:0-265 GCF_001483705.2 Eufriesea mexicana | reverse complement strand
AATGGCGTAGACAGAATGCTATTCGCTGGATTTCTACACTCTATATGGTTCTACTATACTGTGATCGAATCTGCGGAGACCAGCAAGGGTGGTCGCTGCACGTTATGTTGAGTTAGTATGCGTTTGGGTGTGACAAAATTCGTTTGCTTCGGGTAGTAGCTTCGACTTTTGTGCTATACACTGTTCTTCGGTGGATTTCTGCGATAAACGGTGATCTGATATGTTCAACTCGGCTCTGAGAAGGACAGCAATACTGGTCTCGGCA
>NW_016916138.1:0-229 GCF_001483705.2 Eufriesea mexicana | reverse complement strand
TAACCTAACCTAACCTAACCCAACCCAACCCAACCCAACCCAACCCAACATAACCTAACCTAATTTCACAAAACCTACCGTAACCTACCTCTCCAAACTTTACCTATACGAACTTAACGTAACGTAACCTTGCGTAAACTAACCTAACCTAACCCAACCCAACCACACCCAACCTAACCTAACCTAACCTAACCTAGCACAAGGTTGATGTGACCTGACCAGACCGGAA
>NW_016916137.1:0-1017 GCF_001483705.2 Eufriesea mexicana | reverse complement strand
TACAACGGCTACAGTAATTTGGTGATGGCTGAAAACGTTACAGTGCAGTCAGTTGTTAATCCTACCATCGATAATGCATATGCCTATTGTCATTCTGGAAGTGCTATAGTATTAATGTCATCGCTGAACACAATAATCCAACGACTTCAATGCTCGGTTGGTGTATGAGTTATGTACCGTACGCTCAATTGTAAATAGCTCCAGTCATAGCAGTACCATACATTGATTATTCTCGAATTGTTTTGAAATTCACATCCTAAATGTACAAAGTGTACTAGCGGCTGCAGAACAATGCTGATAATATGTCAATTGTTGTCATATCCAGAAATAACGGATGCGCCTTTTGTCATTCTAGAAAGGCTATGGTGTATAAGCCATCATTGGACATGTAAGTCCGTCGTCTACAGTGACTTTATGATGCATGTACTAAGAACCACTCAGTCAATTGCAAACATCTCCAGCCATAACCATAGTATACATTGAAGACTTTAAAATTGCTTAACCACTTACATCACCACTGTACAAGTTAGTACCACGACTACATTAATGTCATAATGACTGTACTCATTACGGTTTCGAGGACTGTTGATTACTCGAGAAGTAGTGGGTCAGTCCTTCGCTATTCTGGAATTGCAAAGGAATATAAACCATCATTGTACTGAGCAGAACAGTGACCTGTTGATGAATGTACTAAAACCGCTATGGCAATTGCAAATATCTCCAGCTACAAACGTCCTATACAATGATTACTCTAGACTTGCATTGGAATTTACATCACCAGATAACAAATTTACCCAACTAAGACAGTTTTCAATATGTGGGCGCATTAACAGTCGTACCACGTGTTTTAAATATATCTGGCCACATCCGTACCATACATTGAATACTCTAGACTTGCTTTTGCATTTACATCATCTGTGAACGACTTACTGCAACGGCTAGAGTACCGTGACAATGCAACTGATATGCATCTGTTATGGATAGAGATATTTACAACTCCCAGTGAGCTAGTTGGTA
>NW_016916136.1:0-669 GCF_001483705.2 Eufriesea mexicana | reverse complement strand
TCTGGTCTGGACAGCCCAGGACATGCCACGGAATGACGGGGTAGTTCCGGTCGGGTCAGGTCGTGTTAGGATAGGATAGGACAGATCACGTCAGGTCAGGTCAGGCCAGGCCAGGACTGGTGACGTCACGACAGGTAAGGTCAGTTCAAGTCAGGACAGGCTAGGACATTCCATGTGGTGTCAGGTGAGGTCAGGTGAGCTCAGGTGAGGTCAGGTGAGGTCGGGGCAGGTCAGGTCATGACGTGTCAGTTCTCAGGCCATTCCAGGTCGAGTCAGGTGGTGTCAGGTCAGGTCGGGCATGTCAGGCCAGGTCAGGTCAGTTCAGCTAATGTCAGGTCAGGTCAGGTTATGTTATGTTATGTTAGGTTAGGTTAGGTTAGGTTACAATAGGTTAGGTTAGGTTAGGTTAGGTGAGTTTATGTTAGGCTTGATTAGGATCGGTTTGGATTTGATGGGTTGGGTTAGGCTAGGTTAGATTAGGTTAGGATTGGTTGTGTTATGTTAGGTTAGGTAAGGTTTAGTTATGTTAGGTTATGTTGGGTCATGTCAGGTCAGGTCAGTCAGTTCATGTCAGGTCAGTGCAGGTCAGGCCAGGCCATGCAATATCAGGCCAGGTCATGTCAAGTCTGGTCGGGTCAGGTCAGGTCATGTCAGGTCAGGTCAGGTCAG
>NW_016916135.1:0-519 GCF_001483705.2 Eufriesea mexicana | reverse complement strand
TTCGTACGTATGGATGTGTGGATGTATATATGTTTGCATGTATGCGTGGATGGATGTATCGAAGGGTGGAAGTACGAATGGGAGGATCTATGGTATGTATAGATGTATGTGTGGATGTATGGATGTATGGATGTATGGATGTATGTACGTATGGATGTGCGAATGTATGTATGTACGGATGTATGGATGTAAGGGTGTTTACACGTATGGACGTATGGATGGATGGGTGTATGGATGGATGGATGTATAGATGTATGTAGGGATGTATGGATGTATGGATGTATGGATGTATGTACGTATGGATGTGCGGATGTATGTATGTACTGACGTATGCATGTAAGGATGTTTATACGTATGTATGTATGGATGGATGGATGTATGAATGGATGGATGTATGGATGGACGCGTGTATGTGTGGATGCATGTATGGATGTATGTATGGTTGTATGGATGTTAGGATGGATTCCTTTATGGATGTGCGGATTTATGAACGTGTGGATGCATGGATGTATGGGTGGA
>NW_016916134.1:0-694 GCF_001483705.2 Eufriesea mexicana | reverse complement strand
AATGCAACAGAATCTTCCTGGAAAATTCAATTTTATTGACATTTTCGACTAATTTCGTGGTGAATTAGCTTCCTTGCATAGGTAAGCAGGAAAGCTCCGTTCGGAGTGCTCTAGCCATTGCAATGCTGCAGAATCTGGCCGGAAAATTCAATTTTATTGACATTTTCGCGTAATACCCTGGTGAGCTAACTTTCTTGCATAAACAAGGAGGAAAGATAATATTGGCAACCTATAACCATTGCAATGCTGTTGAATTTGGCTGGAAAATTCAATTTCATTGAAATTTTCGACTAATATCGTGGTGAACTAACTTTCTTGCATAAACAAGGAGGAAAGATAATATTGGCAACCTATAACCATTGCAATGCTGTTGAATTTGGCTGGAAAATTCAATTTCATTGAAATTTTCGACTAATATCGTGGTGAGTTAGCTTTCTTGCAAAAATAAGGAGGAAAGATACTAATGGCGTGCTATTGCCACTGCAATGCTACAGAATCCGGATGGAAAGTTCAATTTTATTGTCATTTTCAAATAGTATCGTGTTTACTGCAATGCTACAGAATCCGGATGGAAAGTTCAATTTTATTGTCATTTTCAAATAGTATCGTGGTGAGCTGACTTTCTTGCATGAACAAGGAGGAAAGTTTATATTGGCAAGCTATTACCACTGCAATGCTGCAGAATCTGGCTGGA
>NW_016916133.1:6825-10410 GCF_001483705.2 Eufriesea mexicana | reverse complement strand
CTTATGCGCTTTACACTGCTTTTCGACGGATTTCTGTTATCTGAAGTGCTTTACTACATTCTGGTTTGCTCTGGCGAGGCTAGCAGCATACTACATTCTGCTTTGCTCTGGCGAGGCTAGCAGCAGCGGTCGCGGCACGTCATGTTGGGATATGATGTGTTTGGTTAGGTTAGATTAGGTCAGGGTTGGTTAGGGTATCTAAAGCTTTTGTGGCAATCACTGCATTGCGGTCGATTTCTGCGCTCTACTGTGCTCTAGTACAATCTGCTTGCCAGTGTGGGGATCAGCCACAGCTGTCTCGTCATGCTAGGTTGAGTTTGGCTACGTTTGGATGTGTTACGTTTGGCTAGGTTCGGATATGCTACCTTGACCTTCGTGCTATTCACTGCTGTTCGGTGGATTTCTTCACTCTAATATGATGTAATATGCCCTGCTTGGCTCTGAGGAGGCCTGAAATGTTGGTCTCGCCACGTCATGCTTAGTTACACTTCGTTTGGTAGGTTGGGTACGGGCAAGTTAGGTCTGGGTATGTCTGACTTTTGTGCTATTCACTGAAATACGGTGGGTTTCTGCTCACTACCGTGCTCTAGTACATTCTGCTTGTCCTTGCGGAGGCCAGCAATAGTGGTCTCGTTATGATAGGTTGGGTTATGGTACGCTTTGCTGGATCAGGTTCGGTTAAGCTCAGTCACGTTAACTTAGACTTCCGCGCTATACACTGCCATTCGGTGCATCTCTGCGCTGTACTGTGCTATACTATATTATGCTTAGCCCTGGGAATGCCACAAATTGTAGCCGCGGCACGTTACGTTGAGGTAGGCTGCGTTTGGTTAGGTTACGTTTGCTTGGGTTAGGTCTTGATGGATATGACTTAAGTGCCATACACTGCGATTCTCTGGATTTCTGCGCTCCGCTGCCCTCTAGTATGCCCTGCTCGATTCTGGGGATCGCAGCAATAGTGGTCGGGGAACATTAGGTTGAGTTATGCTACGTTTGTTTATGTTAAGTTTGGACGTATTAGGATGTTATATCCTTGACTCTTGTGCTATACAATGCTATTCTGTGGACTTCTGCGCTCTAGTGTGCTCTACCGTGTTCTGCTCGGCTCTAGGGAGGCCAGCGATAGTAGTCTCGGCACGTTAGGCTGAGATACTTAACGTTTGGATAGGTTAGGTTAGGTTACGTTCGGCCGAGCAACTTAGACTTTCGTGCTATACACTGCTATTCGGAGTATTACGACGATGTACTATGCGCTAATAAATGATGATTAGCAGTCGGAACGCCAGCAATATCGGTTCTGGTAAATTCTACTTGTCCCTGCGGAGACCAGCAGTAGCGGTCCTGCCGTGTTATGTTGGGTTAAGCTCCGTTTGGTTGTGATAGGTTTGGCTAGATTAGGATACGCTGCTTTGACTCTTGTGCTGCCCACTGCTATTCGGCGGATTTCTGCGCACTAATGTGCTCTAATATGCTCTGCTTGGCTCTACGAAGGCCATCGATTTCGGTCGCGCCACGTTAGGTTGAGTTAGACTACGTTTGGTTACGTTAGGTTGGATCAGGTTAGGTTAGGCTATATTTGGCTTTTGTACTCCACACTGCTATTCGGAGGATCTCCGTGCTCTAATGTGTTCTAACATGCTTTGCATGTTCCTACGAAGGCCACCATTATCGGTCGCCGCATGTTATGTTGAGTTATGCTACGTTTGGTTAGATTACCTTATGCCAGGTTTGGTTACTGTGTCCTCGTCGTTTGTGCTATACACTGCTATTCGGTGGATTCCTGCGCTCCGCATTGTTCCACTATAGTCTGGTAGACCGTGGTGGCGAGCAATAGTGGCCGCGGCACGTTACGTTGTGGTAGGCTACGTTTGGTTAGTTCATGCTAGCCTGGATTAGGCCTCTATACATATGACTTTCGTGCTGTTGACGGCGATTCCATGGACTTCTGCGCCCTACTGCCCTCTAGTATGTTCTGCTTGGCTCTGTGGTGGACAGCAATAGTGGTCTCGGCACGTTAGGTCGAGTTAGGTTACGTTGGGTTTGGTTAGGTTGAGACCGATTAGGTTAGGACATCTTCGACTTTTGTGCTATTCTCTGCAATGCGGTGGGTTTCTACGCACTACAGTGCCAAAGTACATTCAGCTTTTCTTTGTCGAGGCCAGCAATGGTTGTCCCGTCATGTTAGGCTGAGATACATTACCTTACGTTGGATTAGGTTGGGTTAAGCTCGGTCGGGTTAATTTAGACTTTCGTGTATACACTGCTGTTCGGAGTATTTCTGCGATGTACTGTGCTCTACTATATTATGCTTAGAACTGGGAATGCCACCAATAATATCCGCGGCACGTTACGTTGGGGTAGGATACGTTTGGTTAAGTTATGTAAGCATGGGTTAGGTCCGGATGAATATGACTTCTGCGCTATACACCGCATTTGTATGGACTTCTGTGGAGGCCAACAATGGTGGTAGGGTTACGTCAGGCTGAGCTATGTTACGTCAGCTTAGGTTAGGTTATGTCAACCTCGGAGATGTTATCTCTGACTTCCGCGCTAGACACTGCTATTCGGAGGATCTCTGCTCTCGACTGTGCTCTACTATATTCTGCTCGGCCCTGGCGAGGCCAGCAATATTGGCGACACGTTACGTTGAGTTGGGCTACGCTTCATTCGGTTATGTTAGGTTATGTTTGGTTATGATGCTTTCGACTTCCGTGCTATACACTATAATCGGACGAGTTCCTATGATCTGCTCCTATCCTATGTATGCTCTGCTGTATTCTGCTTGGCTCTGGGGATTTCGGAGGCAGCGGTTGCGGCAGGCTCTGTCGGGTTACGCTACCTTTGCGTAGGTTAGGTTAGGTCCGGTTTGGTTAGGGTATCTACGGCTTTTGTGCCAGTCACTGCAATGCAGTGGATTTCTGTGTTCTACTGTGCTCTGGTATATTCTGCTTGCCTCTGTAGTGGACTGCACTAGTGGTTTCGTCATATTAGATTGAGTTAGGTTATGTTCGGATATGTCACGTTTGCCTAGGTTAGGATAGGCTACTTTGACCTTTCTGCTATGCACTGCTATTCCGTGGATTTCTGCGCTCTACTCTCCTCTAACACTCTCTGCTTGACTCTGTGGTGTCCATCAAAACCAGTTTCGGCACGTTGGGTTGAGTTAGACTAAGTATGGCTCAGTTAGGTTAGGTTCGGTTAGAATAGGATTGCATAGTCTTTAGTGCCCAACACCGATATTCTATGGACTTCTGTGCTCTGCCGTGTTCTATCATATTCTCCCTGCCTCTGGGGACGTCGGCAATAGAGGTCGCGGCAAGTTAGGATGAATTTTCTTACGTTTGGTTAGGTTAGGTTAGGTTAGGTGTGGTCGGGATGCCTTTGACTTTTGTGCAACAGACTGCAATGAGGTAGGTTTCTACGCTCTAATGTGCTCTAGAATATTCTGGTTCGCTCTAGGAAAGTCAGCAACAGTGGTCTCGGCACGTTAGGTTGGTATACGTTACGTTTGGTTATGTTACGCTTAGTTAGGTTTGGAAAGGGTAGATCTGTGTTTTGTGCCATACACTGCTGTTCCCAGGATTT
>NW_016916133.1:0-332 GCF_001483705.2 Eufriesea mexicana | reverse complement strand
ATCTGCTTGTCTCTGGGAGGCCAGTAATGGTGATAGTGGCACGTTTGCTTTAGCTAGGGTACGTTTGGTCAGGATGGCTTTGACTTTTGGTTTATACACTGCTATTCGGACTATTTCAACGTTCTATATTGTCTTGCTATACTCTGCTTAGCACTCGTGTGGCCAGTAATATCGGTCGTGGCACGTCAGTTTTTGTTGCGTTACGTCCGCTTATGTTATGCTTGGTTAGGTTAGGATAGGATAGCTTTGACTTTTGTGCTATACAATGATATTCAGTGGATTTCTGCGCTCTACTGTGATCTAATGTTCCCTGCCTTGATCTGGAATGCTTG
>NW_016916132.1:0-929 GCF_001483705.2 Eufriesea mexicana | reverse complement strand
TATGTATGTATGGATGGCTGGATGTATCAGTGGATGGATGTATGGTTGGATGTATGTACGGATCTATGTATGGATGTATGTATGGATGTATGTATGGTTGTATGGATGTATGGATGAATGGATTTATGGTTGTGTGGATGTATTAATGTACGGATGGGTGGATGTATGGGTGAATAGATGTATGGATCAATAGGTGTATGGATGGGTATATGAATGGATGTATGGTTCGATGGATGTATGGATGGGTGGATGTATGGATGGATGGATGGATGTAAAGATGGATGTATGGATGGATGTATGTATCGATCAATGGTTGGATGGATGGATGGATGGATGGATGGATTGAGGTATAGATGAACGCATGTACGGATGTATGGATGCACGGATGTATGAATGTACGAATGGATGGATGTATGGATGGATGGATGTATCGAATGATGGACGTACGAATGGATGCATTTATGGACGTATGGATGTGGGGATGTATGGATGAATGTATGTATGGATGTATGAATGGATGTTTGAATGGATGTATGCATGGATGTATGTATGCATGTACGTAAGTATGTATCTATGGATGTATGTATGGATGAATGTATTGGTGTATGTAATTATGTATGTATTGATGTCTGTATGTATGGATGGATGTATGGATGGATGGATGTATGGATGGTTGGATGTATGGGTGGATGAATGTTTGGAAGTATGGGTGTATGGAAGTGTGGATGTATGAATGTATGTATGGGTGGATGAATGGATGGATAGATGAATGGATCGATGGATGTATGGATGGGTGGTTGTATGGATGGGTGGATGTGTGGGAGGATGGGTGTATGGATGTATAGATGTATGGATTGATGGCCGTGTGGATGAATGTACGTATGGATGGATTGAGGTATGGATGGTCGGATGTACGGATGAAAGGATGT
>NW_016916131.1:0-739 GCF_001483705.2 Eufriesea mexicana | reverse complement strand
CGATATTAGTCGACAATGTCAATAAAATTGAACTTTCCATGAAGATTCTATAGCATTGCTATGACTATAGCACGCCAATAGGATCTAAACTCCTTATTTATGCGAGAAAGTTAACTCACGACGATATTAGCCGAAAATGTCAATAAAATTGAATTTTCCATGAAGATTCTATAGCATTGGAATGCCTATAGCACGCCAATAGGATCTAAACTCCTTATTTATGCAATAAAGATAGCTCACCACGGTATTAGTCGTAGCTGTCAAAAAAATTTAACTTTCCAGCCAGATTCCAGAGCAATGAAATGGCTACGACACGCCAACAGAATCTTTCCTCCTTATTTATGCAAGAAAGTCAGCTCTCCACGATATTAGTCGAAAATGTCAGTAAAATTGAATTTTCCCGCCCAGAGCAATGCAATGGCTATAACACGCCATTAGAACCTTTCCTCCTTATTTATGGCAGAAAGTTACCTCACCACGATATTAGTCAAAAGTGACAATAAAATTGAATCTGCCAGGCACATTCCATACCATTGCAATGGCTATTTCACGCCAAAAGCATCTTTCCTTCTTATTTATGCAAGAAAGAATGCTGACCACGATATCAGTCGAAAATGTCAGTAAAATTGAGTTTTCCCGCCAGATTCCAGAGCATAGCAATGGCTATAGGACGCCAGTAGAATCTTTCCTCCTTATTTATGCAAGAAAGTTAGCTCTCCACGTTATTAGTCAAAAATAT
>NW_016916130.1:349-686 GCF_001483705.2 Eufriesea mexicana | reverse complement strand
GACCTGACATTACCTGAGCTGACGTTACCTGACCTGACCTGACCTGTCATGACTTTAACCGACATTACCTGTCCAGACCTGACCTGACTGACCCAACCAGACCTGACCTGACACGACCTGGCCTCGACTGGCCTGACCTGGCCCTACCTGACCTGTCCGGACCTGACCTGACCTGACCTGACCTGACCTTACCTGACGTGACATGACAAGACATGAGCTGATCTGACCTAAACTGACCTTACCTGGCCTGACATGTCCTGATCATACCTGACTGACCTGACCTGAAATGACCTGACCCTACCTGACCTGTCCCGACCTTACCTGACCTGACCTGTCC
>NW_016916130.1:0-275 GCF_001483705.2 Eufriesea mexicana | reverse complement strand
CTGGCCTGACATGGCCCTACCAGACCTGACCTGACCTGACCTGACCTGATCTGACCTGACCTGACATGACATGACTTGACCTGACTTGACCTGACCTTTCCTGACCTGGCCTGACCTGAACTGACCTGAACTGACATCATCAGACCTGACCTGGCATGACGTGAGCTGACCTGACCTGACCTGACCTGACCTGCCCTCACCAGGCACGACCTTGCCTGGCCTGACTTGACCTGACCTGACCTGATCTGACATGACATGACCTGATCTGAAGTGAA
>NW_016916129.1:23966-33677 GCF_001483705.2 Eufriesea mexicana | reverse complement strand
CTCTAGATCATGACTAAAGTATAAATTGATTATTCCAGAACTGCCGTGTAATTCAAATCATCGATGAAAGGATTAATCATACGGCCACTGTGCTGTATAGTTTGATGCATTAAATACACTACTAGAAATTGAAAAAGTCTTTACATATAACTTATGCATGGAATGATTATACTAGAAATACTGTGGATTATAAACCACCAGTGAACAATTTAATTGAGCGACTACACCAACCTGATGATGGCTGTACATAGCACTGAGTGGTCATTTGTTAATATCTCGAGACATAATGGCCATGCCATTTCTCATTCTAGAATTGCTACTGAATACCAATCATCATGGAACTACTTAACCCTGCTGCTGCAGTGCACTGTCGATTGGTGCAATAAGAACCGTACCGTCAATTGTAAATGTCTCTTGCCATAACTGTACCATACATTGATAATTGTATAATTGCTGTTAGATTTAAGTTATCAGTGGACACATTAGTCCTAAGGCTAAAGTACTGTGACGATCGCTGTACACAGTACTGCATCGTAAATTTTGAATATCTCGAGCGATAGTGGGTCAGTCCTTTGTCACTCTAGAATCGAAATATGGAATAAAACATCTCTGAGCAGATTAAACCTATGGCTACAATGCTCTATTGGTGGAAGTAGAATCTACCATACTGAGAAATTTAAATATCTCGATATTTCACCTGAAGTATACATTGATGATTCTAGAACTACTGTGGATGCTAAATCGTGAGTGAACAGATTAATCCAACTGATAGTGGAGCGTGATGATGGCTGATTTCAGTAATGTTATGTCGGTTGCTATTATCTCGCGGAATGACGCATCTGTCCTTTGCAATTCTGGAATTGCTATAGAATAGAAATCATTATTGAACAGGTCAAAACAACAGCTACAATACTCTCCTGATTGACTAAATTTGTACCGAACTGGGATTTGTAAATATCTCTGCCCATTACTGATGTACGCATTGATTACTCCAGAGATACTGCGGAAATTCCATCGACAGTGAAGTGATTAATTCAAAGGCATAAGTACACTGATGATGGCTGCACTAAGTACTGTTTACTCTATTGTTAATGTCTCAAACGATGATGGTTCTGCCTTTTGTCATTCCCGAACTGCCATGGAACAGAATTCATTATTGAACATGTTAATACAACTTCTGCAATACTCTCCTGATGGTGTTCCAGCTACCGTGCCGCGATTTGTTGATATCTCTAGCAATATCGAATGCATACGTTGGATATTCTAGGATGACTGTGGAATAGAAACCGTCACTGGTCAGATTAATCCAATAGCTACAGTGCTGTATTTGTGAATGAACCAACTGCAGCAGTGTGAAATGCAAATATCTCTAGATATAGCGGATGCATACGTAGATTGATCTAGAACTACAGTAGAATTTAAGTCGTCAGTGAACAGATTAACCCATTGGCGGCAGGACTGGGACGATGGCTGAGTTCAGGACTGTTGTGTCAGTTGCCCTCATCTCGCGCTATGGCGCATGTGCCTTTTGCCATTGTAGATTTAATATAGAATGTAATTCGCCACTGTACAGGTTAATCCGACAGCAGCAGCGATTTTTCGAAGGACGTATATAAAACCGTACTATCAACTAACCGTACTATCAATTGGACAAATCCCTAGCCATAACCGTACTATAAATCGACTACGCTAAATTTGCTTTGCAATTTATGCAGTCACTGAGCAGATTAATGCAACGGCGATAGTAACTTATCGGGGGACGTAACAGCCACCGTACTGGGTATTGTATATATCAGCAGCCATAACTGATGTATACATAGGTTATTGTAGAAATAGGGTTGAATTTTAATCATAAGTGAACAAATTAATCTAACGGCTGCAGTAATGTTATGATGGCTGTTCTCAGTACTTTTGTGTCAACTGTTAATAACACGAGCGACAGTGTGGCATACCCTTGTCTTTCTAGAATTGCAATAGAAATACTCTCGTCACTGAACAGACGAATTCAACGGCTAGTGTGCTGTATTGGTGGTTGTAGCAACTACGATGCTGTGAATTGTTAACATCTCCCTTCGTATCTGATGTATCCTTTGGTTATTCTAGAACTACTGAGAAACCTATATCACCACTGGACAGTCTAATTAACGGCTACAGTACTGTCATGGTGGCTACACTTAGTACTGTGTTGCCAGCTGTTAATGCCTCGACAGGTGCTAGACCTGCCACTTATCATTCTAGCATTGCAATGGAATGTGGATCATCATTGAACAGATTAATCCAAAGGCTTCAGTGCCCTGTTAATGGGCTTACTAGGAGCCGTGCTGTCAATTGTATACGTCTCTAGGCTTAACCATAAAATACAACGTCTACCCTAGACTTGCTATGGAATTAAAGTCATCACAGTCCAGTTTCATGTAATTAAGGTCATCACAGTCCAGTTTCATCGACGGCTACTCAGCTTTATAGGCGGATGTACCAACTACCGTGCAGGGAATTGCCAACATCTCCGTACGTAACAGATGTATACACTGATTATTCTAGAACTCCTGGGGATAAAAATCATCAGTGAACAAATTAATCCAACGGATATAATACAGTGATGACGACTCTCCACAGTACTGCTTCGTTACTTGGTAACGTCTAGAGCGATAGTGGGCTTAGTATATAACCATTCTAAAATAGCGATGGATCTTAAATCACCACGGAACCAAATAATTCATTGGGTACAGTGCTATCTTGGCGGTTGTACAAACCACCTTCCTGGAAATTGTTAATATCTCTAACCATGACTTGTGTATACGTAGATTATTCCAGAAATACTGTAGAAATTGAGTATTCAGTGAACAGATTAATCCAACGTCTGCAGTATTGTGACGACGGCTGTACTTAGTACCGTTATGTCAATACTTAATATCTCGAGCTGTAACGCATCTGTCTTTTGTCATTCTATAATTGCAATAAAATCTATATCATCATTAAACAGACTAATCCAAAGACCGAAGTGCTGTGTGGGTGTATGCACTATGTACCATACCCTCAATCCTATAAATCCCTAGTCATAAACGTGCTATACATTGATTACACTAGAATTGCTGTAGAACTAAATTCATCGGTGACCAAATTAATCCAACGCCAACCTTAATGTGGTGATAGCCGTACTCAGTCATGCCATGTCAGTTCTTAACTCCTGGCGTTATAATTGGTATGTAATTTGTCATTCTAGCGTTGCTACAGAATATAAATCATCTTTGAACGGATTAATCCAACGGCTATAGTGGTCCGGAAATGCTAGAACTAAGTGCTGTACTGTCGATTATAATTGTCGCTAGACGCAACTGTACTATATTTTCATTATCCTAGAACTACTGGGGATCCTGTATCGCCAGTTGAAATGCTAATACATCGCCTATAGTACGGTGATGATGGCTTTTCTCAGTACTTAGTTCCGAATTGATAATATACCAGGCGGCAGCCTACCTGGCTTTTGTCATTTCAAAATTGCTATAGAATTTATATCATTTGTGACCTGGTTGAAAAATCCGTTTCAGTGCTCTGAGATTACTATACTCAGCACTGTATTGATATATGTCAATATCTTCAGCTGCAATTCTCTATCCATTGACTGTTCTGCAATTGCTGAAGAAATTAGATGATCAGTGAACAGATTATTTTAATGGCTATAGTAGTGTGTAGGCGGCTACACTCATTATTTCATTGTCATTCGACAATACCAATACAGATATTCGACACTTCCATTGATCATTCTGGAAATGCTCCATGGTTTAAATCATCAGCGAATAGATTATACCGACGCCTACTCTGCTCTGTTGGTGGATGCACTTAGCACCGTCCTTCCAATTGCACATATCGCTAGTCGTAATACTTCCATACATTGATTAACCTGGATATGCTGTGGAAATTAAGTCTCCAATTGTATACTTAATCTTACGTCTAGAGTACTGTGATGTTGGCTATACTCAGTACTTTGATGTCGATTGCTAATGTCACAAGCGATAAAGGGTTTTTCTTTCGCCATGCGAAAATTGCTATAGAATATACGTCACTGAACTTATTAATTCCAACAGTGCTCTGTAGGTGGATGTTCAAGGTACCGTACTACCAATTGTAAACGTCTGTAGGCACAATTAATCTATACATCGATTCTTCTAGGTTTGCGGTTGAATATAAATGATCAGTGATCAAAATATTTTAACATCTACAGTGCCGTTATGACGGCTGTAGTAATTACTATTTTGACATACGTCAGTGTCTCTAGTGACAATTGCTCCATCTATTGGTCCTTCTACAATTGCTGAGCAACTAGGATGATGAGAGAACAATGGTACATCTCGAAATTCTGTGGAATCCAACTGCTACAGTGCTCTATTGGTTAATGTAATGAGCAGCATACTGTCATTTGCAAATATCTCTAGCGATAACCGTACTGTACATTCATTTTTCCCGAGTTGCTGTTAAATTCATGTTACCAGTAATATAACTTGTCCAACGGCTGAAGTATTGTTATAATGGTTGAACTCAGTATTGTACCGTCAATTGTTCATATTTCGAGCGATAATGTGCCAGTCCTTCTTCATTATAGAATGGCAAATGGGTATATAGCATCAAGGAAGGTATTAATCCAATGGGTGGAGTGCTCTATTGGTGAATGTACCAACACCTCTACTGGGAGTGATTAATATCTCTAGCCGTAACTGGCGTATACAGTGGTTAATGTAGAGATACTGTGGACTCTAAATCATCAATGAACAGATTAATCGAACGGCTGCAGTGCACTGTTGGTGGAGGTACCGTCTAACTTTCTGGAAATTGTAAATGTTTCTATCCGTAGCAGATGTATAAATAGATTATTCTGGAACTAATTTGGAATTTTCAATCATCAGTGAATAGATTAAACCAGCGGCTGGATTACTGCGATGAAGGATGCACTCACTACTCTTAAGCCATTTGTTAATGCCTTGTGCGATAATGGGCCAGTTGTTTGTCGCTCGAGAATTGCAAAGGAATCCAAATCATCACTTAATGCTTCATCCAGCGGCTACGTTGATCCATTGCAGGAAGTGCCAACTACCGAACTGGGTACTGTTAATATGTCTGGCCATAACTGATGTTTACTTTGATATTTCTGCAACTCCCGTGGAATGTAAATCTTCACTGAACAGATTATTCCATCCGGCGCAGTGCTGTCCTGGTGGATGAACCAATTACCGTACTGTGAATTTTATATACCTCTGCCCGTAACACGTGTATGTATTAGTTCCTCTGAAACTGCTTCAGAATTAATGTCACCATTGAACAGAGCAATTCAACTGCTACAGTGGTCTATAGATGGACGTACTGAGAACCAATCTGTCAATTGCAGATATCTCAAGCCATAGCCGTACTATACGTTGATTATCCTAGAATTGATGTTGAACTTATGTTATCGATGTACAAATTAATACAACGGTATAAGCACTGTGATTATGGTTGTACTCAGTACTGTTTTGTCACTTGCTAATATCTCGTGCGGTAATGCGTCTGTTCTTCGTCATTCTAGAATTGCTAGGGTACTGCTATCGTCTCTGCACAGCATAATCCAACGTGTACATTGATCTATTCATGGATGGCCCATCTACCGTGCCAGGAGTTGTTAATGTCTCTAGCCGTAACTGATATCTACACAGATTATTCTAGAACTACTGTGGAATTCAAATCATTACTGGACAGATTAATTCAACGGCTGCAGTGCTCTATCGGTGGATGCACCTACTACCGTTAAGGGAATTGAAGATGTCTCTATCCAAAACTTATGTATACCTTGAATAATGTGGAACGACTGTTGCATTTAAATCATCAGTGAACAGACTAATACAGCGCCAGCAGTTGTCTGTTTGTGGCTGAACTCATGCCTGCTATGCCAATTACTATTTACTCGAGCTGCAGCTGAACAGCCAATCGTCACTCTAGAATTTTTAAAGAAATTTAATCGTCACTCCACAGGTTAATCCAACGGCTACAGTGCTCTGCACATGGACGTAATGAGTACTGCACTCTCAAATGTGGATATCTCTAGCAATAACCATATACTTCATTGATATTTCTGGAAACGCTATTAAATATTTGTTATCAGTGAACAATTTAGTCCAACGGCAAAGATGATGTGATGATGGCTGTGATCTATGCGGTTATGTAAATTGTTAATATCACCAGCTGCAACGGATCTGTCCTTCGTCACTCTAGAATTGCTATAGAACCCAAGTCACCATTTATCTGGATAATACAACAACTACTGTACTCTGTAGAATGAATTCAATGTGTACCGTACTATCAATTGTAAATTAATCTAGCCATAACCCTACAATACGTTGATTATTTTAGAACTACAGTGCTTTTTACATAATCAGTGAAGAAGTCAATACAACGGCTGCAGTGCTGTGATGGGGGCTGTACATAGAACGGAGTTATCAGCTGCTAATGTCTCGAGCTGTGACCGATCTGCCTTTTGTCATTCTAGAATTGATATAAGATATAAATCATCACTGCACAGATTTATCCAGTTGGTACGGTTCTCTACTGGTTGATGCAGCAACTAGTGTACCGGGAATTGTAAATATCTCTAGCTGTAAGTGATATATACTTTGACTATGCAAGTACTCCTGTGGAATTAGCATCATCAGTGATCAGATTAAACCAACGGCTGCCTTGCTGTGCTGTTGTCTGCACTTAACACTGTTATATCATTTGCTAATATCGCGAGCTACAATGGATCAGTGCCTTGTCATGCTGGAATTGCTATAGAAACTACATAATCATTGAAAATGTTAATCCTATGTTTACAGTGCCCTGTAGATGCATGTAGTAGCAACAGCACTGTCAACTGCAAATATCTCCTGTCACGGCCGTACTGTACATTGATTACTCTGGACATGCTTCGTCATTTACAGCATCAGCGGTCCAATTTGTCTAACGACTACAGTAATGTGATGAAGCCTGTACCCTGTACTGTTTCGCCAATTGTTAATGTCGCAAGCAATAATGTGTCCATCCTTTTTCATTTTAAAATTGCAATATTATTTATGTCATCACTGAACCTACTAATCCAACGGCCACAGGGCTGTATTGGTGCATGTACCAACCACCGTACCGGGAATTATAAATATCTCTAACACTAACTGATGTATACATTGATCGATCTTCAGTTGCTGTGGAATCTACATCATCAGAGAACAGATTTATCCAACATCTACTGTGCTCGATAGATGCAAGCATCAAGTAGAGCACTGGGAATCGTAAATACCTCTAGCCACAGTTGATGTATTCATTGATCTTCCTGGAACCACTGTGGCGTCTAAATGATCACTGGACAGATTAACCCAAATACTGCAGAGCTGTGATGATGGCTGCATTTCGTATTCCGCTGTATGTGGTTGATATCCCGCACGGCAATGTATCAATCTCTTGTCATTCTAGAAGTTCAATGGATTCGAAATGCATCACTGAGCAGACGAATCCAACGGCTAGTGCGCTCTTTTGATGGATGCACTAGGAACCGTACTGTCAATTGCAGTTATCTCCAGCTATAATCGTGCTATACATTGATTAATCAAGAGTTGCTTTGTAATATACATCACCAGTGAACAAATTTTTCCGACAGCAACTCTACTGGTTTGATGCCTCTACTCAGTACTATTTCGGCAATTGTCATTAACTCTTGCAATGACGGATAAGTCTTTTGTCATTCTAGAATTGCTATAGAACCTTAATCATCTATGTACCTGTCAATCCAACGGCTATAGTGCTCTCTTTATGGATGTGCTAAGTACCGTACTCTAAGATGTAAATGTCTCTAGCCATAGCAGCACTGTACATTTGTTACCCTAGACATAACTTGGAATATATGTCATCACTGAACAGATTTGTCCAATCGCTACAGTGATGCATTCGTGGACGTACTAACTACGTTATTGGGAACTGTAAAGGTCTCTATCCTTAGCCTTACCATGCTTTGATCAAATTGGTACAACGGCTAAATTACTGTGATTATGCCATTACTCAGTAGTATTTCGTCATTTGTTAATGTATCGAGCGATAGTTGGTATGTCCATTGTCATTCTAGAAGCGCAATATGACACAAATCATACCGGCACAGATTAATCCAGTTGATACAATGTTCTATTGGACGATGTACGAACAACGGTACTGGAAATTGTAAATATCTGTACCCATAACTGACGTATACATTTATTGCACAAGCATTGTTGTGGAATTATGTCGTAAGCGAAGAAATTAATCCAGCGGCTACGGTACTGATGTGACGGTTGGTCATAATACTCCGTCGTCACTTATTAATTTCTCTAGCTGTAACGGATCTGCCTCTTGTGATTCTGGAAATGGTATGTAATATAATTCATCATTGAACAGATTAATCCTATGGCTAGAATGCTCTATTGGCGGATGTAACAACTACTGCACAGTCAATTGTAATTAACACTACAGAAGACTGATGTATACATCGATTATCCTAGAACTACTGTGGAATTTAATTCATAAGTGAGTATGTTGACCCAAAGGCTGCAGCAATGTTATGATGGATGAAAAAGGTACTCTTATGTCAATTGCTGATTCCTCGTGCTATACCGGAACTGCATTTTGTCATCCTAGAATTGCTACGGGGCCTACATCACCGTTGAACATGTTTATCCAACGGCTACAGTGCTCGTTGATGTGCGTACTGCGTACCGTTATGTCAATCGTAAATGTTTCCAGCCGTAAGCGTACAACACATTGATTTTTCCAGAATGGCAGTGATATTTAAACCATCAATCAACAAAACAATCAAACGAACTCAGTACTCTGATGATAGCTGTAATCAGTACAGTGTTGTCAATTGTTTGTATCTCGAGGGACAATTGATATTTCTACTTCCTTTCTATGATTGAAGTAGAATACATATCATCAGTGAACGGATAAGTAGAACGGCAAAGAAGCTCTGTTGGTAGATGTACTGAGTACATTACAGTGATCAATGGTTCACTGCACAAAGGTCACATCAGTGAACAAAATTATCGAACGGCTACTGTACGGTCATGGTGGCTGTACTCAGTACTGTGATGACAATTGTTTGAATCACGAGGGAAAATGGATGTGTCATTCAATTCTAGAAATGCTATAGAGTATACATCGTCAGTGAACGGATTAATCCAATTAATCCAAACGCAACAGGGCACCATTTGTGGATGTACTGTGTAGTATACTGTGAATTGCAAATATCTCTAGCCATGACCGTACTATATACTGGTCATGCCAGAATTAATGTTAAAAATACCATATCAGTGAATAAATTATGCCAAGGGCTGATGCACTGTGATGATGGCTGTACTGGGTACCGTTTCGTTAAACCTTTGTATCACGAGGGATAATGGATCTGCCTTTTGTCATTCTAGTGTTGCTATAGAAACTAAGTAATCAGTGAACAGATTAACCCAAAGGCTACAGTGCTCTGTAGGCGGATGTTGCAAGTACCGTGCTGTAAACTGTAAGTATCTATAGCCATAACTCATGTATGCAATGATTATTCTAGTAGTACTGTGAAATAAAAATCGTCATTGGGGAGAGCAATCCAATTCTACAGTGCTGTGTTAATGGATGTGCATATAACCGTACTTAGAGTTATTAATATCTATAGCAATAATCGTGCTATACATTGATAAT
>NW_016916129.1:0-23686 GCF_001483705.2 Eufriesea mexicana | reverse complement strand
AATCACGAGGGAAAATGGATGTGTCATTCAATTCTAGAAATGCTATAGAGTATACATCGTCAGTGAACGGAATAATCCAACCGCAACAGGGCACCATTTGTGGATGTACTGTGTAGTATACTGTGAATTGCAAATATCTCTAGCCATGACCGTACTATATACTGGTCATGCCAGAATTAATGTTAAAAATACCATATCAGTGAATAAATTATGCCAAGGGCTGATGCACTGTGATGATGGCTGTACTGGGTACCGTTTCGTTAAACCTTTGTATCACGAGGGATAATGGATCTGCCTTTTGTCATTCTAGTGTTGCTATAGAAACTAAGTAATCAGTGAACAGATTAACCCAAAGGCTACAGTGCTCTGTAGGCGGATGTTGCAAGTACCGTGCTGTAAACTGTAAGTATCTATAGCCATAACTCATGTATGCAATGATTATTCTAGTAGTACTGTGAAATAAAAATCGTCATTGGGGAGAGCAATCCAATTCTACAGTGCTGTGTTAATGGATGTGCATATAACCGTACTTAGAGTTATTAATATCTATAGCAATAATCGTGCTATACATTGATAATTCTGGCCTTGCCTTGGAATTTACGTCATGAGTGAACGGATCAATGTAATTCCAACAGTGTTCTGCTGATGGATGTACTAGATACCTGACTTACAATTAAAAATATTCCTACCTATAACCTGCATATAACCTACCTGTAAATGTACAATACATTGATTATTCTATACTTGCTTTGGAATTTACCATGTAAGTGAACAGATTATTCCAACGGCAGCAGTAATGGGGTGTTGCGAGTTGTTAATGTCACGAGAGGTAATGTATGATTCCCTCGCCATTCTAGAACTGCTATTGAATCGAACATCATCAATGAACAGGTTAATTCAACGTCTACATTGCTGCTTCGATGGATGTACCGCGTACCGTACTGATAACTGTAAATATCTGTATCCGTAACCGTACTATATATTGACTATTCTAGAATTGCTGTTAAGCTTATATTATCACTAGCAAGATTAGTCCAGGCGCTAATTTTCTGTAATGATGGCTGCATTCAGTACTATTTCAACACTTCTTAATGCCTCGTGCGAGATCGTGTCTGTACTTTGACACTCCGGAATGCAAAGGAACTTAATTTATCACTGAACAGGTCAATCTTGATCCAATTACTGCAGTGATCTGTTGAAGGATGAACTACCAACTGTACCTACAATTGCAAATATCACTAGTTATAACCCTGCTATACATAGATTATTCTAGACTTGTAATGTAATATACATCAATAGTGAAAAAATTATTCCAGCGGCTGCAGCTCTGTGGCGATGTCAGTACTCAAAACTGTTTCGCAAATTGCTAATGTGTCGAGCGATAACGGGTTAGTCCTTTACCATTCTAGAGATGCAACAGGATATTAATAAACGCCGAAAAGGATAAACCAGTGGCTAGAGAGTTCTGTTGGTCAATGTACCAACTGCCGTGCTTGAAATTATTAATATCTCTATCGACAACTGACGTATACATAGATATTTCTGGTGCTACTGTTGAATATTAATCATAACAGAAGAGATTAATTCAGCGGCTGCATAGCTGTATTGGTGGACATGCCAGCTACTGTCCCGAGAAATGTAGATATCTTTATCCATAACTGATGAATACCTTCATTATTCCAGAGCAACCGTGGTATTTACATCATCTTTAAACAGATTAATCTAGCGCCAGCAGTACTGTGATGATGTCTGCACTCAGTACTTTTATGCCAACTGTTAGTATCTAGAGCTATAACTGATCTGTCAATTGTCATTCTGGAATGCCTACAAAATCTGAATAATCATTGAACAGGTTACTCCGACTGCTACAGTGCCATTTTGATGTATGAATCAACTACCATACGGAGAAGTATTAGTACCTATAGCCATAAAAGTACTATGCACTGGTCACCCTAGACATGATTTGGAATTTACATCGCCACAGCACATATTAATCCAACGGTTACTGTGGTCTGTAAACGCATGTACTGGGAACCGTACTGTCAATAGCAAATATCTCCAGCCATAGCTGTACCATACATTAATTACTCTAGAATAGCTTCGGAATTCGCATCACGAGTGAACAGATTCATCCGAAGGATACAGGACAGTGATGATGGCCGTACTCAGTACTCTTTCGTCAGTTGGTAATATCTAGTGCGATAATGAGTCAGTCCTTTCACATTCTAGGATTGCAATAGAACGTAGATCATCACTGCGCGGATTAATCCAACGGCTACATGGCTCTGGTGATGGATGTACTAGTAACCGTACTGTGACTTGGAAATATTATCAGCCACAACCGTACCGTATATAGATTACTGCAGACTTGCTTTGTAATTTACACAACAGTGAATAAATACAACTGCCACTCTCCTGGTTTGATGCCTCCACTCAGTAGTTGTTCGTCAACTGTTAATGTTTCGAGCTTTAATTTGTCAGTTCTATGACACTCTAGATATGCTGTAGTATCTAAATCATCATTGCATCTACGTATTAAGAACCGTACTGTGAAAGGTAAATACCTTTAGGCATAACCGTACTATTCTTTGGATGACCTAGACCTTCTTTGGGATATATTTCATCACTGAACAGGTTAGTCCATTAGCTACAGTGCTCCATTCGTGGATGTATGAACTACCTTACTGGGAATTGTAAAGACCTCTAGCCATAGCCGCACTATGCCTTTATTACTCTCGACTTGATTTGGCATTTGCATCATACGTTAACAAGTTAGTTCAACGTCTATAGTACCGTGATTGTGCCTGTAATCAGCGTTTCGTCATTTGTTAATGTATCGAACGATAATGGGCCAGCCCCTTGCCATTCTGGAAACGCAATAGGATATCATTCACCACTGCACAAATTAATCCAATGACTGCAGTGCCCTATTGATCGGTGTAACCACTACCGTACCGGGAACTGTAGTGACTCTAGCCAAGACTGATGAATACATTGGTTACTCCAGTACTACTGTGGAGTTTAAGTTGTAAGTGAAGAAATTAATCTAACTGATACAGTACTGTTATGATGGTTGTTGTTTGAACTGTGTCGTCAGTTGTTAATGTCTCGAAACGTGATGCGTCAGTCCTTTGTCATTCCAGAAGAGCAATGGCGTTTAAATGCTCACTGAACAGCTTACCTTTAGGCATAACCGTACTATTCTTTGGATGACCTAGACCTTCTTTGGGATATATTTCATCACTGAACAGGTTAGTCCTTTAGCTACAGTGCTCCATTCGTGGATGTACGAACTACCTTACTGGGAATTGTAAAGAGCTCTAGCCATAGCCGTACTATGCCTTTATTACTCTAGACTTGATTTGGCAATTGCATCATAAGTTAAGAAGTTAATTCAACGTCTATAGTACCGTGATTGTGCCTGTACTCAGTAGCGTTTCGTCATTTGTTAATGTATCGAGCGATAATGGGCCAGCCCCTTGCCATTCTGGAAACGCAATAGGATATCATTCACCACTGCACAAATTAATCCAATGACTGCAGTGCCCTATTGATCGGTGTAACCACTACCGTACCGGGAACTGTAGTGACTCTAGCCAAGACTGATGTATACATTGGTTACTCTAGTACTACTGTGGAGTTTAAGTTGTAAGTGAAGAAATTAATCTAACTGATACAGTACTGTTATGATGGTTGTTATTTGAACTGTGTCGTCAGTTGTTAATGTCTCGAAACGTGATGCGTCAGTCCTTTGTTATTCCAGAAGAGCAATGGCGTTTAAATGATCACTGGATAGCTTAATCCAACGGCTACGTTGCTCCATTGGTGGATGTCCCAGATACCGTACTGGAAATTTTCAGTATCTCTTGCCATGAGTGATGAATTCAATGATTATTCTGGTACTCCTGTGCAATTTCGATAATCGCTGATCAGATAAATCCAATGGATGCAGTGGTCTATTTTTGCTTGTAGTAACTACCGTGCTGGGAATTGTAAATACCTCTACCCATAACCGATATATACATTAACTTCCCTGGAACTGCTGCGGATGCCGATCAGCATTGAACAGATCAATCCAACGCCTGCAGAGCTGTATTGGTGGAAGTCCTGAGGTCCGTGCTGGCAATTCCAAATATCTGTAGCCATACCCGTACTATACATTGCTTATCCAAGATTTGACGTTGAACTTTATTTATCAGTAAAAAAAACTGATCCAAGGGCTAAATTCTTGGGATGATGGCTGTACTGAGTACTGTTTCGTTAATTTCTTATCTATCGAAAGATAATGGCTCATTTCTTATTCAATTCGGATTTGCAGTAGTATATAAATCATCACTGAACTGACCAATTCAACGGCTCCAGCGCTCTATAGATGGATGCACGATCGACCGTACTGGGCATTGTAAGAGTCTGCTGTCATAACTGATGTATACATTCATTATTCTAGAAATGCTGTGCAGTATAATTCATCAGTGAAGAAATTAATCGAACGGCTGCAGTACTGTATTGGTGGCAGTAATTGTTATTGTGCCGTTAGTAGTTAACACCTCGAAGTGTAATGAAACAGCCTATTTTCATTCTATAACTGCTACAGAATCCAAATCCTTATTGAACAGATCAATCCAACGTTCACAGTGTTCTATTGACTGATGTACTGAGAAAAGTACTTACAGTTATAAATATCTCTAGCCATAACCGCACAATACATTGGCTACTCTGGACTTGCCTTGGGATCTACGTCGATAGTGAACTGATTAATCTAGTGGCTACAGTTCTCACAATATGACTGTACTGAGTAGTGTTATGTCAATTGCTAATGTCTCGAGCTGCAACGTATCTGACTTTTGTCATCCAGGTAGTGCAATACGATATAAATGATTACAGAACACCTTAATCCGACAGCTACTTTTCTCTATTGGTGGATGTACCAAATACAGTACCGAGAATAGAAAATCTCTCCAAATGAAACTGATGTATACATTGAATATACAATAACTGCTATGTAATTTATGTAATCCCTGAACAGATTAATGCACCTGCTACCGTGCTGCATTGGTGGATATAGAAACAACGGCGCAGGGAAATGTAAATACATCTAGCCATAAATGATATATACAATGATTATTTAAGAAATGCTGTGGAATTTAAATCGTAAGTGAATAGATTAATTGAACGCCAGCAATGACGGCGTGACGGCTGCAGTACTGCTATGTCAATTCCTAATATCTGGAGCTATAGCGGATATCTCTTTTGTTATTCTATAGTTACTATAGAATATACATTGCCATTGCACAGGTTGAACGAGCGGCTGGAGTGCTCTACTGGTGGATCTAGTACGTAGCGTTCTGTAATCTGAAAGTATCTCTATCCATATTGGTACCAAATAATTATTATTCTAGAGTGGCTGTTATACCTATGTTATCAGTGCACAAACTATTAGAACGGCTAACGTATTTTGACGATGGCTGTACAGAGTACTGTGTCGTTAACTTTTAATGTCTTGGGCGATAATGGGCCAGTCGTTTGCCATTCTAGAAATGCTCGAGGGACTACGTCATCACTGAACATATTAATCCAACGGCAAGGGAGCTCTGTTGGTAGACGTTCTAAGTAACGTATTGCCAATTGGAAATTAGTCTAGCTGTAACCCTACTTTACAATGGTTAACCTTGAATTGATGTGGAACGTAAATCATCAGTGGTCAAATAAATCCATTGGTTTCGTTGCTGTAATTGTGGCTGTGCTCAGAGCGGCTGTGCCAATTGTTAATTCCTGGCGATTTAATGGATCTGTAGTTTGCTATACTAGAATTGCTACAGAATACGTATTTTCATTGCAGTAGTAAATCCAACGGCAGCAGTGCTCTGCCTTTGGATGTACTCAGTACCGCACTGTCGATTTTAAATATCTATGGCCATAGCCGTAGTATGCATAGAGTATTTCAGAATGGCTGTAGAATTTACGACATCACAGAATAAATTAATACATCTGCTACATTAACGTATCAATGGCTATGCTCTTTACTTTGTTGACAGTCGCAAATATCTCGAGGCACAATTGTCCTGTATTTTTTCATTCTGGAGTTGCTGTAGGATATATGTCATCGGCGAAGAGATTAATCCAACGGCTGTTGTGCAATTATGGTGGACGTTCTTCGCAACAGCACTCTCAATTATGAATATTTTTGTCGATAATCTATGCATACATTGATTATTCCAGAATTGCTGTAGAATTTTAATAATCAGTTAAGATGTTTGTCCAACGGCTACAGTATAGCGATTTCTGTGCTCAGTGCTGTTTAGCCAACTGTTAGCACCTCGAGCGACAATGGACGCATTCTTTGACATTCTTCAGTAGATACAGAAACAGAAACACCATTGAACTGACCAATCCGACGGCTACCGTGCTCTGTTGGTGGATGTACCATGTACCGTGCTGTCAATAGTCAATATCCATGCTACACCTTGATTATCATAGAATTGCTGTAGAATATAAATCACCAAAGATCTAGTTAATCCATTGCAGTACAGTGACGATGGCTGTACTCTGTTATGTGTTGTCAAATGCTGATGTCTCGAAGGAAATATGATTTGCCTTTTTTCATACCGGAATTGCTACATAACCTAAATCGTCATTGTACAGGCTAATCCAACATCTGTAACGATCTGCTAGAAGTGGTACATGTACCGTTAGGACAATTGCAAATATCTCTCGCCATAAGCGTACCATATATTGCTTATTACAGAGCGGCTGTGGAACAGAAAACATCAATGAACATACTAATCAACCGTCTGCAGTACCGTGATGGTGACTCAGTACTGTATTTACATGTGTCAATTTCTCCACCGACAATTGCTCCTTCATTTGATGGTTCAATAGTTGCTGAAGAATTTAGATTCTCTGCTAAAAGATTAATTCAACGGCTATAATGCTGTGTAAACTGATACACTCAGAAATGTATTGTTATTTGTCAATAACACAAAAGATATCTGATGCATCCATTGATCATTCTGGAAATGCTGTAGTATTTAACTCATCAGGGAAAAGATTAATCCAACGGTTACAGTGTTCCGTTGGTGGATGCACCAAGTATTATACTGACAATTTTAACTATGCCTAGATATAACTGATCAATACACAGTTATTCCAGAACTGCTGGGCAATATATGTCACCAAGGAGCAAACTAACCAAATCGCTGCAGGACAGTATTGATATTTTTACTCAGTAACCTTTTGACTTAGGTCAATGCCTCCAGCAACGGTTGTTATCTCTATTGATCATTCTGCAATTGCTGAACAACTTAGATGTCCAGCAAAGTTATTAATACTAAGTTTCTAGTGCTGTGCACACCGCAACGCTTAGTAACGTATTGCCACTTGTCAATGTCGCTGTACATATCTGATCGACACGTTGAACATTCTATAATTGCTACGGAATTTGTATTATCAGTTAACAAATTTATCTAACGGCCACAGTACAGCGATGATGGCTGTAATCAGTTCTGCGGCGTCAATTACTAATGCCTCGAGCCATAACGGATGCGTCTTTCGTTATTCTAGTCTTCCAGTAGAATTTAAATCGTGATTGACCAGATTATTCAAACGGCTGCGTTGCCCTGTTGATGATTATACTCTGACATGGCTGAATGCCTCTAGCGGCAATCGCTTTGTCCATTGGTCAATCTACAATTGCCGTGGAACATGAACGGTAAACGAAGCGACTAATACAGTGGTTATAGCTATGTGTGCATGGCAACAGCCTGCACAGCATTAAAATTTGTCAATGGCCCTACCGACACACAATCTATCCACTTCTCATTCTAGAAGGTCTATGGAGCTTGAATCATCAGTGAACAGAATAACATAGCGGCTATAGTCCTCTGATGGTAGATGTAATGCGCGCAGTAGTGTCTATTGTAAACATCTCTATCCATAAATGGTCTATACCCTGGTTATGCCAGAAACGGAGTGGGATATAGCCCATCACGGAAGAAATTAATCAAACGGCTGTACTCCTGTGACGATGGCTGCACACAGACACGTTATGTCAATTGTTGGCGGCTCGAGGGATAATTGGTCAGTCATTTGTTATTCTGGAATTGGGCTAGGATCTAAATCGTCAATGAACAGATTAATCCAACGGTCACAGAGATGTGCTGGTGGACGTGACTACTACCGTACTGGGAATTAATTCCTATAGGCATATCTGGTGTATGCAATGTTTGCTCAAGGTTTTCTGTGGAACTTACGTCATCTCCGATCAGATTAATATAACGACTACACTGCTGCCATGATTGCTGCACATACCACTGCTTTGTGTGTTGTTGATACCTCGAAATCTAACGGATGTGCTTTTTCTGGTCCTAGAATTTCTACGGAATACAAACCATCATTGAAAAGAACAACACAAATGCTACAGTGCCCTGTTGATAGATGCACTAAGAACCGTACTGTCAATTGCAAATATCCCAAGGCATAAGCGCGTTATGCATCGACTACCCTAAGCTTGAGCTTGACTTCAAACCATCACTGAAGAGATTAATTCAACGAATACAGTACTTTACGGGCGGATGCACCAACTACGGTACTGGGAATTGCAAATAACTCAAGGCGTAACTGATGCAAACATTGGTACCTCTAAAACTGCCGTGGAATTTAAATCATCACAGAAAGGATTACCCAAATGTCTACGGCGATGTAGTGCTGGAAGCTCCGACTATCGTGCTGGGAGTTGTAAATGTCTTTATCTATAACAGATGTTTTCATTGATTATTCTAGCACAACTATATAACATTGATCATCAGTGAACATATTAATACAACGGCTACAGTACTGTGACGATGGCTGTACATAGCACAGAGGTGTCAGTTGTTAATACCTCCAGCTATAACGGATCTGCATTTTCCGACTCTAGAGATGCTACAGAACACGTATCAACATTGAACAAAAATATCCAATGGCTACAGTGCTCCACTGCAGAATGTACCAGCTACAGAATGCGAATTGTTAATATCTCTAGCCGTTTCTGGTGTATACATTGGTTATTCTAGAACCACTGTGGAACTTAAAACATCACTGGGCAGACCATTCCACTTGCTACAGTAATCCATTGAACGTACCATCAACCTTACTGTGAATAGTTAGTGTCTCTAGTCATATCAAATATATACATTAATTACTCTTCTGCCGATAATAAATCCTCACTGAATAGATTAACACAGCGGCTAAAGTACTCAGATGATGGCTGTGCTTGGTACTGTGTCGTCAGTTGATAATAGCACGATCGATAATATATCTGCCTTCTCATTCTAGAATAGCTACGGCAAACAGGTATTCATTGAACAGGTTAATCCAGCGTCTACAGTGCACTGTTCATGGATGTACTAAGTACCGTACCTTCAGTTGTAGATACCTCTAGCTATAACCGCACTATGTATTGATCATTCTGGAATTGGTGCTAAATTTCATTTATCAGTGGAGAAATTGGTCCAACTGCTAAAGTAATGTGATGAATGCTGCATATAGACTAATTTCATGAATTGTTATTTTATCGAGCTATACAGGGCCTGTCTTTTGTCATTCTCGAATTGCTATTGTATCTAAATCATCATTTAAACGGTTTTCCCAACAGCCGCAGTGCCCTGTTGATGATTGTACTAGGAACCGCACAGTCAGCTGAAAATATCTCCAGCCATAACCGTACTATACATTTGTTAGTGGTGGACTAAATTATAACAATATTTACTTAAAAGTTTAATAAAGCAACACAATGTACAATTGAATTAGCTGAAATAGTCTCTATCGTCTCAACGATATCTACTGTACACGTCTCCCTTACACACATCGTCTTCTTCTGTTGAATGTCCAACGGGAACTAAACGTTTCCAGGACTCCTAGTCGTACTCGTCACACACATATATACTACCTCACAAACATTCTTCTTACTTGTACCAACTGTACTGTGGCATTACCGCTACAACTGTAACCAGAATTCCTTAAACATTAGAAACACACGCATTCCTGATCCAACCATGCCGACACTTCTATACACAGTAATTTATGCAACCCCTACCACAACAATGATCACGCCAGACTTGCTGTGGAATTTACATCACAGGAGAACATAATAATCCAACGGCAATAGTAGTATGATGAAGGACGTACTCAGTACTGCTTTGTCTTGTTAATAGATAAGCGATAATGGGTATGTCCTTTGCCATTCTAGATTTGTAATAGAATATAAATCATCACTGAACAGCTTAATCCAACTGCTACAGTGCTCTATTTTTGGACGTTCCATCTAACGTACTGTGCGGTGTAAATTTATGTATCCATAACAGATGTATGCATTGATGATTCTACAATTAGGTTGGTATATGTGTGATCACTGATCAGATTACTCCAACGGCCACCGTGCTCTGTTTGTGGACGTACATACTACCGTACTAGGAGATTTAAATGGCTATAGCTATAACTCATGTATGCATTGATTACTGCAACACTACTGTGGAATTTAAGTTCTCACTCAACACATTAATCCAGTGACTACAGAGATCTATTGGTGGATGCACAAAGTACCGTACTGGGATCTGTAAATGCCTCCATACACAGCTGATGTATGCATTGGCCATTCTAGAACTAATGTGGAACTTATAACATCGGAAAACCGACTAATACGACGGCGGCAGTAATGTGGTGACGGGAGTATTGGGTACCGTGTCGTCAGCTGTTGATATCTCGAGCGGCAATGCGCCCGTTCTTTGTTATTCCCTATTTTCTGTAGAATACGCATCATCATTGAACAGATCAATCCTTCCGCTACTGTGTTCTGTTGATGGACGCAGTAACAACCGCACATAAAGTTATAAATATCTGCAGTCATAACCGTACCATACATTGATTACTCTCGAATTACTGTTAAATTCAAATTGTCAATGAAATAATTTGTCCAACGGCTAAAGCATTGTGACGACGGCAGTGCACAATACCGTTTCGTAAGTTAGTAAAGTCTCGTGCGATAACGGGTCAGTCCTTAGTCATACTAGAAATGCAATAGGATATTAACCGTCACTGAGCAGATTGGCCCAGTGGCTACAGTGCTCTGCTGGTGAATGTACCTACTACCGTACTGGGCATTGTCAATATTTTTACCCATAACTGATGTACACACGGATTTTACTAGAATTGCTGTTAAGCTTGAAATAACAATGAGCAAATTAGTCCAACGGCAAAAGAACCGTGACGATGGCTGTTCTCTGTGCCGTTTCGTCAGTTGGTAGAGTTTCGAGCGATAATGGGCAAGTGGTCTGTCATTCTATAATTGCAATGGTATATAAATCATCAAGAAATGATTAATACAACTGTTGCAGTGCTTTACTGGTGGATGCACCAGCTACCGTACTGGGAATTGTAAATATCTCTAGGCATATCTTAAGTATGCATATATAATTCTAGATCTGCTGTGGAATCTCATCATCACTCAACATATAAATCCAACGAATATGGTGCTCTATTGGTGTATGTACCAACAACCGACCTGGCGTTTGTAACAATACCTAGCCGTAACTCGTATATACATTGGTTATTCTAGAAATACTGTGGAATTTAAATCATCGGGAACATTTTAATCGAACGGCTGCTCTACAGTGATGTTTACCGTACACAATATAGTTATGTAAACCGTAAGCATGTCGAGCTATAACGGATCTGTGTTTGCTATCCCAGGAATGCTACACAATGTAAATCATCAAGTCATTTATATTCTACTCCAATTCTAGATTGATAGAAGTGACCAATTATAGAACCAGATATTAAGAAACGACGAAATAGTACTGAACACGGCCATAATTATATTAATTTAGAAGATGGACTGCTTTGTGCAGCGATAATCTATAATTAACAGCGATTCTTGAATAACCAATTCAGAGTATGGACGTTTCTAGAAATATTCACCATTGAGGGTACGGTACAAAGTACAACAATCAACGGAGAAATGTAGCCATTAAGTAAACATAACAATGATGATGTAGACTCTATTCCAATTATAGAATGGCAAAATAAAGATCCGTTACATCTGGAGGCAATAACAAATGACATAGCGGTAATCATTGCAGCCATCATCAGAGCGCGGCAGCAGCATAACTAATCTGTTCACTGATGATTTGAACTCCACAGTTGTTCTAGAATAATAAAGGCACACATCAGTTATTTGTAGAGACATTTACTATTCCCACAGCAGAAGACGCCGCATGTATCAACAGACGGCTGTGGCCGTTGGATTAATTCGTTCAGTGATGATATATGTACCACAGTATTTCAAGAATGCTCAGTGTTGATGTCAGAAGTGGCTAGAGATATTAAAAGCTCCCGGTACGATAGCTGGTGCATTCACGAATGTATCACTATAGCCATTGGATTGATATGTTCGTTAATGGTTCAAATACTATTGCAATACTGGTGTGACGACGGACTGATCCCTCATCTCTCGAGACATTAGCAATTGAAGGTAGTGTACTGAGTACAGCTATCACCACATTACTGCAGGCGCTGTAGTAAACTGTTATCTGATGATTTCACTACCACTTCAGCTATAGAATAATGAATGTACGCGTCAGTCACGGATAGAGGCAATAACAATTCCCAGTACGGTAGTTGGTGCATCCACCAATAGAGCACCGTATCCGCTGCATTATTCTGTTCGGTGGTGATTCAATTCCTAATTCAATTCTAGAATGTCAAACGACTGAATAATAATCGCTCGAGACATTAACAGTTGACGAAACAGTACTGAGTACAGCAATCATCATAGTACTATAGCCGTTGGAATAAATTGTTCAATGATAAACTGCGTTTAACAGCAATTCTGGAATAATCAATTTATGGAACCGCTATACTTAAGGATATCTACAATTGACAGTACGGTACTTAGTACATCTATGAACAGAGCACTGTGGCCGTTAGATTAAACTATTCTATGACGATATATATTCTATAGCATTTCTAAAATGGGAAAAGACGGAACATTTAATGATCAAGCAGTTTGCAATTGACATAGCAGGACTGCCTACAGTAATAGTCACAGTACTGCAGCAGTTGGACTATTCTCTTCACTGGTGATTTAGTTTCCACTGTACTCCTAGAATAATCAATTTATGCATCGGTCACAGCTAGCGATAATGCACAACTCCCATGACGGTAGTTGGTGCATCCACCAATACAGCACAGTAGCCGCTAGACTTACCTGCACGGTGATGATTTAAATTCCGCAGAAGTTCAGGAATAATCGATGTATGCAGAAGCTGTTGCTAGAGGTACTTACTATTTCCTGTACATTTTATCGTATATCTACCAGTAGATTAATGTAGCCGTTGTATTAAGCTGTCGGTGATGATATATATACTTTTGCCATTCTAGAATGGCAAGGACTGGCCAATTATCGTTCGAGATACTAAGAACTGAGGAACCAGTATTAGGTACTGCCACCATCACAGTTTCTTGTCCGTTGGAATAGTTTCACAATTATAATCATGGTTTACCGGCACCTCTAGAATAATGAATGCATAGTACGTTTATGGCTACAGATCTTTACAATTGACAGGACGATACATAGAGCACCCAGAGATGGAGCACTGCAGCCGATGAATTAACCTGATCAATGCTAATGTTGGTGCTATGGAAGTTACGTAATGACAAAGGGCATATCCGTCATCGGTAGAGACATTAACAATTGACATAACAGTACTAAGTACAGCCATCATCATTTTGCAGTAGCCGCAGGATTAATCTGTACACTTATGATTTAAGTTCCACAGTAGTTCCAGAATGATGAATATTTCGGAAGAGAAATTAACAGTTCCTAGTACGGTTGTTGGAGTTCCACCAATGGAGCTATGTAGTCGTTGGACTAAGCTGTTCAGTATTGATGTAAATAACCTTGCAATTCTAGAATGACAATGGACTGGGTCATTATCGCTCGAGATATTAACAATTGACGAAACAGTACTGAGTACGGCCATCATCACAGTGCTTTTGCCGTTGAACTTATTTTTCACTGATAATATAAGATTAACGTCACATCAAGGATGGTCAACGTACCGTACGGTCGTGCATAGAGATATTTACAGTTGACAGTACGGTTCATAATACCTCCATCAACAGAGAACCGTAGCCATTGGACCGATATGTTCAATGATGATTTAGATTCTATATCAATTCTAGAAAGACAAAAGACAGGTCCACTACCGCTCGAGGTATTAGGAACTGACAACGGTGCTATGAGTACTGTCATTCTACAGTACATTCACAGCTGCTGGATTTATTTAACCACTGATGACTCAAACTCCGCAAAAGTTCCATACTAATCAATGTATACATCAGTTATGGATACAGACGTTTAAATTACCAATTGCGGTAGATGGTACATTCTCCAGTAGAGCAATGTAGCCGGTGGATTAACCTTATCAGTCATGATACAAGTTTTATTGCAATTCTGAAATGACAAAGCACTGACCGGTTATAGCTCTAGATATTAACAAGGAAGAAACAGTACTGAGTACAGCAATCGCCACAGTACTGCATTCGTTGGAATAATTTGTTCACTGACGACTTAAATTCCACAGTAGCTGAAGAATAATCAATGTATAAATCAATTATGGCGAGAGGTATTTAAAATTCGCAGTACGGTAGTTGGCACAAACACCAACAGGGCACTGTGGCCCTTGGGTTAATCCGTTCAGTGATGATTTAACTTGTATTTCAATTCCTGAATGAGAAAGGACTTAGCCAATATCGCTCGAGACGTCAAAAATGGACGAACATATGTTTTACTGCAAATCTAGTATAATAACTACATTGTACCCTTATGCCTAAAGATATTTACAATTGAGAGTACAGTACTCTTTGCATCCATGGACGGAGCACTGTAGCAGTTCGTTTAACCTGTTCAATGATAATGTAGATGGCATAGTAGTTCTAGTATGAGTAGAGAGAAGTCTGATATAGATCGAGATATTAGCAATTGACATACCAGTACTGTGTGCAGCCATCATAACGGTACTGCAGTCATTGGATCAATCCATTCACTAACGATACAATTTCCACAGCAGGTCTAGAATTATCAATTTACGCCTCTGCAGTGTCAAGGGTTATTTACAATTCCCTGTGCGGTAGTTGGTGTACCCACAGAAACTACGCTGCGGCAGTTGCATCAATATACCCAGTGATGACTTAAATTACACTGTAGTCCTCGAAATTTCAATGTATATATCAGTTATGGCTAGAGACATTTACTACTACCAGTACAGTATTTGGTACCTCCACCAATTGAGCAATGTAGCCGTTGAATTAAGCGATTCCGTTATGATTTAAACTTTATTGCCTTTCCAGAATGACAAAGGACTGGCGCATTATAGCTCGGGTCATTAGCAATTGACGAAACAGGATTCAGTACAGCCATCAACACAGTACTTTAGCCGTTGGACTAGTTTGTGCGCTTATAAATTAACTTCCACAGCAATCCTTTAATAAGCAGTGCTCTGTACTGTAATGGCTACAGATACTTACAGTTTACAGTACGGTACATTGTACATTCATCAGCGGAGCACTGTTGCCGTTGAATTAACTCTTTCAGTGATGAAGTAGATTTTATAGCAGTTGTGGGAGGACTGAGGAGAGATTCGTCATTGCTCGAGATACTATGAACTGACATAAAGGTACTGAGTACAGCCATCGTCACATAACTGCAGCCGCGGGATTAATCTGTACACCGACGATCTAAATTCCGAAGCAGTTCTAGAATTATCAAGGTGTGCATCAATTATGGGTAGAGATATTGCCAATTCCCTGTACGGTAGATTGGACATCTGCCAATGGAGCAATATAGAAGATGGATTAAACTATTCAGCGATGATTTGCATCCTATTGCAATTATAGAATGACAAGGACTGGCCCATTATCGCTGGAGATATTAGGAAGTGACGAAGTGACGCCGGGTAGAGCCATCATTACAGTACTTTGGCCGTTGGAATAATTGCTTCACTTGTTATTCACGTTTAACAGCAATGCTAGAATTATCAGCGCTTAGAACGTTTATAGCTACGGTTATTTACAATGGAGAGAACTGTAGTTAGTACATCCAACAACGGAGCACACTAGCCGATGAAGTATCCTGTTCGAAGACAATGTAGGTACTATTGCAATTATACAGTGACAAAGGACATATCGGTTGTCGTTCGAGATATTAACAATTGACGTAGCAGCAGTAAGTTTAGCCATCACCGCAAAACCGAAGTAGCTTGATTATTCTGTTCATTGATGATAAAGGTTCCGCGGTTGATCCAGAATAGTCATTGTACTATTCCGTTATCACAAGAGATATATACTCTTCCCAGTTCTGTGATTGGTATATCCACAAATAGCGCAATTTACCCGTTGGAGCGATCTGCTGTGTGATGGTATATATTCTTTTGCAATTCTGTAACGACATAGGACTCACCCATTATCGCCCGAGAAAGTAGCAAGCGACGAAACTGTACTGTGTACAGCTATCATCACAGTACTTTAGCCGTTGGTCTGGTTCGTGCACCGATAACTAAAACTATCAGCCACTCTGGACAATTCAATACATAGTATCATTATGGATAGAGATATTTACAATTGACAGTACTGTATTTATGACATTCATCAACAGAGCACTGAAGCCATGCGTTTAACCTGTTCAATGATAATGTAGATTCTATAGTAATTCAAGATTGGCAAAAGACATATCAGTTAAATGTCGAGATATTGACTAATGACATAAGAGTACTGAGCGCAGCCATAATAACAGTATCGCTGGCGTTGTATTAATCTATTCACTAATGATTTAAATATCACAGCTGTTCTAGAATGATCCATGTATACCTCAGCTATTGCTAGAGATATTTACCATTCCCAGTACAGTTCTTGGTACATACAATAGTAGAGCAGTGTAGTCGTTGGATTAAGCTGTTAGTGATAATGTATAACCTATTGCAATTCTATAATGAACGGGACTGCCCAGCTATCGCTCAAGATATTAACAATTGACAACCCTGTACTGGGTACAGCCACCATCACAGTCCCTTGTCCGTTGGAATAATTTCCTCACACACAATTTAAGTTTAACAGCAACCCTAGACGAATCAATACATAGTACGGTTCTGACTTCTGATACTTACAATTTACAGAACGGTACGTAGTACATCCAGGAACGGAACACTATAGCGGATGAATTATCCTGTTCAATGTTAATGTAGATCCTATAGCAATTATACAATGACAGAAGACTGCAGCCGCAGAATTAATCTGTATACTGATTATTTAAATTGCACAGTAGTTCCAGAATAAACATGGTGTACATCAGTCATGCATAGAGATATTAACAATTCCCTGTACGGTAGCTGTGACATCCTCCAATGGAGCAATGTAGCCGTAGGTTTAATATGTGCAGTGCTGATCTATATCCGATTGCAATTCTATAATGACAACGACTGGACTGTTTTCGCTTTAGGTGTTAAGATTTGACGAACCTGTACTTGGTACAGCCACCATCATAGTACTCTTTCCGTTGGAATAATTTCTTCACTTATAACTCATACTTATCAGCAGTTCTAGAGTAATCAATGCATGGTACGGCTATGGCTATAGATATTTGCAATTGACAGAACGATAACCATTACATCCAGCAACGTAGCACTATTGCCGATGAAATACCTGTTCTATGATAATGTAGATCCTACAGCAATTATGCAACTGCAACAGAGAGATAAGTTATCCCTCAAGGTACTAGCAGCTGACATAAATGAAGTGAGCACAACCATCATCACAGTACCGCTGTCGCTGCATTGATCTGTCCATTGATGATACAAATTCCACAGTAGCTCTTTAATTATCTATGTATACATTAGTTATGGCTACTGACATTTACAATTAACAGTACGGTAGTTGCTACATCCGCCGACAGAGTATTGTAGACGGTCGATTAAACTGCTCAGTGATTATTTAAATTCCACCGTAGTAATGGAATAACCAATGTGCACATCTGATACAGCCAGAGATATTGCCAATTCACAATACGCTAGTCGGAACATCCACAAATAGAGTACTGCAGCCATTTGATTTTTTACTGTGTGACGATTTAGAGTTCATGGCAAATCTAGAACGACAAAAGGCAGGTCGGTTATAGCTAGAGGTTCTAACAGCTGGCATAAGTGTCCTGAGTACAGCCATAATCAAGTTGATGCAGCCGTTGTATTAACATGTTGACCAATGATTTCAATTCCGCATGTGTTCTAGATTAATCTACGCTTACATCAGTCATGACTACAGTTATTTGCATTCCCAGAGCGGTAGTTGGAATATCCGCCGATAAATTGCGGTTGTCCTTGGAATAATCTGCCCAGGTATGCTTAAAATTCAAAAGCAAGTTTAGGGTAGTCGATGTATGACACGGTAAAGTCTAATGATATTAACAAATGTCAGTACGGTATATAGTACGTCCAACAACGGTGCACTGTAGCCGTTGTATTGACCTGTTCAATGATGACATGGATTCCGTAGCAATTCAAGAAAGAGAAATGTATGATCCGTTATAACTCGAAATAATAACAACTGACCACTCAGTAGTGTGTATAGCCATTATCATATCTGTAGCAGTTGGATTAATTAGTTCACTGATGATTTATATTCGATAGCAATTCAAGAAGGAAAGAAGGCAGACACACTGCCCCTCGAGATATAAACTGTTGAAAACTTATTACTGAGTACATACGTCGTCACTGTACTGCAACCGTTGCATTAACTTGTTCACTGATGACATAAATTCCACAGGAGTTCAAGAGTAGTCAATGCATACATCACATACGGCTGCTGATATTTGCAATTCCCAGCACGGTAGTTCGTGCGTCCAGTGTAAGAGTACGGTAGTCGTCGGATTAATCTGTCCAGTGAAGACTCAAATTCCAAAGCAAGCCTATGGTATTCGATTCAGAGTACGGTTATTTCTTGTGACATTTACAATTTATGGCACGACTCCTAGTACATCCATAAACAGAGAACTGTAGCCGTTGGATTAATTTGTTCACTGACGACTTATGTTCTACAGTAGCTCTAGAATAATCATTTTATGCATCAGTTGTATATAATGGCGTTTACAATTTCCAGTGCGGTATATGGTGCATACACCAGTACAGTCGTGTAGCCATTTGATTAACCATTTCAGTGATGATTTATATTCCACGGTATTTCTAGAGTATGCAATGCATACTGCAGTTACGTTCAAGGGATATTTAAAATTCTCAGCACGGTAGTCGGCACAGCCACCAATACTGCATTGTAACCATTGGATTAATGCGCTAAGAGATGTTTTATATCTTATTGCAATTCCAGAGTGACAAGGGACAGGCCAGTCACCGCTCGAGAAGTTAATGTCCGACGAAACAGTACTGAGTATAATCATTATCACAGTGCTTTACCCGTTGGACTAATTTTGCGACTGATAAGAAAAATTTAACGAAAATTGTAGAATAACCAACATATAGCGCTCTTATGGCTAGGGATATATACAATGAAAATCACGGTACTTAGTACATGCATCTGCAGAGCACTGTAGCTTTTGCAATGTTCTGTCCAATGACGGTATGTATATTGTAGCAATTCTAGAATCACAAAGGGCAGATCAGTTGTAGCTTGCGGCATTAGCAACTGACAACTCAGTACTACGTACAGGCATCACCACAGTACTGTAGCCGTTTGGTTAATATGTTCACTAACGATATAAATTCCATAGTAGTTCCTAAGTAACCTATTTCTTCAGTCGTTACAGCTAGAGATATTTGCAATTCCCAGCACGGTAGTTCGTACATCCATCAATAGAGCACAGTGGCCATGGGATTAATCTTTTCATTGCCGCTTTACATGCTATTGTAATTCTAGGGTGATGAAGAACTAACACATTATTGCTCGAGACATTAACAATTGCCGAAACACTAATGAGTACAGCCGTCGCCGCTGTAGCGGCTTAAATAATTCAGAGCGGTACTGACTGGAGTTATTTGTCACTGTAAACACCGTTCTTAGTACATCCATTAACAGAGCAATGTAGAATTGGATTGATCTGTTCAATGATGAGCTGTGTTCAAGAGCAGATCTAGAATAATCAATGAATGAATGAGTTACGGATAGATATTCTTACATTTGACAGTACGGTTCTTAGTGCATCCGTCACCAGAGCACTGTGGACGTTCGATCCATTGGTTAAATAATATTAAATATTATATAGCAATTCCAGAGCAACAAAAGATATTTCCATTACCGCTAGGGATATTAACAACTGACAACTCAATACTGAGTGCAGCAGTCATCACTGTATTGTAGGCATTGGATTTATTTGCAAACTGATGATGTAAATTCCAAAGTAAGTTCAGAGTAATCGATGTCATGCTACGGTTATGGCTAGAGACATCAACAATTGACTATATGGTTCTTAGTACATCCATCAACATATCACTGCAGCCGATTGATTGATCTGTTCAATGACGGTTTACATTCTATAGCAAAATTGGAGTGACAAAAGACAGATCCGTTGTAGCTCGACATATTAGCAATTGACATAACTGTATAGAGCACAGCCGCCAACACAGTACTGTAGCCGTTGGATTATTCTGTTCACTGGCGATATAAATTGCACAGGAATCCTAGGGTAATCTATGTACACATCAGCCATGTCTTGAGATGTTAAAAACTCCCAGTGCGATAGATGGTACATTCATCAGTTTATCGCTGTAGCCTTTGGAACAACCCGCTCAGTGATGATTTAAATTCCATTGCAATTCTAGAATGGCAAAGGACATACCCATTATCGGTCTAGTTATTAACAAGTAACGGAACAGTACTGAGTACAGCCATGATCACAGTGCCTTAGCCGTTGGACAAATATACATCCTGACAATTTAGTTGCAACTGCTATTCTAGAATAATCAATGCATAGTACGCTTATGGCTACAGCCATTTACAGTTGACATTACGATACTCTGTACATCCATCAACAGAGCACTGTAGCCGTTCATTTTACCCGTTCAATGATTATGTAGATACTACGCCAAATCTAGAATGACAAAGAACACATCCCTTATAACTCGAGACATTACCAATTGACATAAAAGTGTTGACCAAAGCATTCATCACAGTACTGGAGCCGCTGGAATATTGTTTTCAATGATGAATTGAATCCTGCAGTTGTTTCAGAGTAACCAATGTATAGATCAGTTGTTGATGGAGATATTTACAATTTCCAGTACGGCAGATGTTACATCCACTAATAGATCACTGCACCCGTTGGAATAGTCCGTTCAGTGCTGATATATAAGCTATTGCAGTTCTAGAATGACGTAGGACTGGACAAACGTCGCTCGTGACATTAACAATTGATGAAACGGTACAGTGTACAGCCACCATTTCAATACAGTTGCCGCTGGATTAATATGTTCACTGATTATGTACATTGCAACGAAAGTCTGGAACAATCAATGTATAGTACGGTTGTGGCTAGAGACATTGGTATCTGTAAGTACGGTTCTTAATACAACAGTCAACATGGCACTGTAGACGTTGGATTCATCTTTTCATTGATGACTTAGATTCTAATCCAAATCCGGAATGACGAAGGACAAATCCCTTATTGCTCTAGACATTAGCAATTGACGTCACAGTACAGATTACAGCCATCATCACGGCACCATTGCCATGGAATTATTTGTTCACTGATGATTTAAAATCCACAGCAATCCTAGAATGATCAACGGATAGATCAGATATCTTTAGAGGCATTGAAAAATGACAATACATTACTGAGTTTAACCGCCCACACAATATTGTTGCCATTGCACTAATAGATTCGCTAATCATCTATCTTGCTCAGAAATTGTAGAATTACCGCTGGATAGGTATTGGTCGCAAGAGACGTTGGCGCGCATCAAAACAGTATCAAGCACAGTCATCATTACACTGCTGTAGCCACTCGACTAATTTGTTCCCTGGTGAATTAATTTCCGCAGCAGCTCTAGCGTTGTCATTGTGTATAACTGTTATGTCTAGAGATAATTACTATTGGCTGTACGGTACTAGGTACATTCACATATAGAGCACAATATCCGTTGAAATAGTCTGTAAACTGATGACTTAACTCTATAGAAATTCTAGAATGATAAATGTGTATATCAAGTAACGGTAGTGGTACTGACAAGCAACAATAAGGGTATTGAGAATACTCAACAAAGGAGCAGTGTAATCGATTGATTAATCCGTTCATTGATGATATAATTTCTAAGCCAACTATTGAATAATCAATGTAGAGATCCGTTATGGCTGGACATAGTCATAATTGGCAGTACGAGGCTTGGAACAACTACAAACGGAGCACTGTAGCCGTTCGATTAATCTGTTCACTGATGATTTACACTATATAGCAGTGCCTGAAGTTACAACGGATACACCATATATATTTAGTGACATTGACAATCGACAATTCAGTTCTGAGTGTAGCCATCTACACAGTACTGTGGCTAATGGGTTTACCTTTTCGCCGACCATCTAAGCTGTTCTGCAATTGTAGTCTGATCAGTGGATAGAGCAACTGTTGCTGGTGACATTGGCATATGTCACAGCAGTACTGAGCATAGCCACACTCCTATAATGTAGACACTACATTTATTCGTTCTCTGATCATTTAAATTCCGATGCAGCCATGGATTAGGCAATGAATAGACCGGTTACCGCTCTCAATATTAGCAATTGACGACACAGGACTGAGTACAGCAACCATCATAGTATGGCAGCCGATATAATTATCTGCTCAATTATGAAATAAATTCCACAGCAGTTATAGGATAATCAAGTCATAGGTCATTTGTATCTGGAGATATATACAACTGGCAGCACGCTGCATAGAGAATCCTCCTAATTGCCTCAGAACGGCAAGGTAGCCATTGGAATAATTTGATCACAGATCATTTATGTTCGACAGCAAACCTAGTGTAATCGAGGTATAGGTTAGAAGATTCTAGAGTTGTTTACAATTGGCAGTACGGTAGATCGTACGTCCACCTACTGATCACTGTAGCCAATGGCTAAATCCCTTCACTGTTGACCTATTTCCTATAGCAACGCAAGGGTGACGTAGTACGGATCCATTTTGACGAAGATATTGGCAGCTGACATAACAGTACTGGGAACAGCCATCATCACAGTGCCCTAGCCGTTGTACTAATTCGTTCACATATAATTTAAGTTTAAGAGAAATTATGTAATTTTCAATGACTAGTACGGTTACCGCTTCAGATATTTACAGTTGACAGTACGGAACGTAGTACAAACAACAACGGAGCACAGTAGCCGTCGGAATCACCTGCTCAATGGTGATGTAGGTGCTTCCGCTACTCTCCAATGACAAAAGAAGTATCAGCTATAGCTCGAGATGTTAACAATTGACGTAAGAGTACTGTGTGCAGCCGTTATCAGAGTACAGCAGTCGCAGGATTTGTCTGTTCAGTAATGATTTGAATACATCAGCAGTTCTAGAATAATCAATGCATACATCATTAAATGCCATGGTGTTTACTGTTCCGAACACAGTTGCTGGATATCCACCAATGGAGAAATGTTGCTGGTGCAT
>NW_016916128.1:0-261 GCF_001483705.2 Eufriesea mexicana | reverse complement strand
TGATATACGCTGCTATTCCATGGATTTCTACTCCATACGTTGCTCTACTTTACTCTGCTCGTCCCTGGGCAGACCAGTAATGGTGGTCTCGGCCTTTTATGATCAGTATGCTACGTTTGGCTGCGTTACGTTAGACCGGGTTAGGTTTGGATAGATTTGACTCTCGTTGTATACTCTGATATTCGGTGGATTTCAACCCTCTACTGTGGCCTCCTACCTCCTGCTTGGCCCTGGGGAGTCCAGCAATAGTGTTCGCGGCAC
>NW_016916127.1:0-522 GCF_001483705.2 Eufriesea mexicana | reverse complement strand
ATACTAGAGCACAGTAGAAAGCAGAAATCCAACGCACTGCAGTTTATGGCACAAAAGTGGAAGTTACCCTTACCCAACGTGTCCTAACCTAGCCTAACCGAACGTAGCATAGCACAACATAAGGTGCAGGGATTACAGTTGCTGCCCCCCCCCCCATTCCAAGCAGGGGACATTAGAACAACGTAGAGCGCAGAAATCCACCGAATGACGGAGCACAGCGCAAAAGTCAGAGCTACAATATCCTAACCTAGCCAAACGTAGCATGCCCATATGTAACCTGTCTCAACCTAAGGTGCCGCGGCCACAGTTGCTGGCATCTCTGGAGCGAAGCAGAACATGATGGTGGATTGTAGAACACAGAAATGAATAGAATCGCAGTGTATATCGGGAAGGCCTAAGTTACCCGAGCCTACCCCGAACCAACAGGGCCTAACCACACATTGCCCAACTCGACGTAAGCTGCCGCGACAAATATTGCTGGACTCCCTATGACCAAGCAGCGTACAGTAGATCACAGTAGAG
>NW_016916126.1:0-222 GCF_001483705.2 Eufriesea mexicana | reverse complement strand
GCTATTCGGTGGACTACTGCGCTCTGCTGCGATCTACTATAATCTGCCCCATTCTTGGGAGGAAAGCAACAGTGGCCGCTGCGCCGTATGCTCTGTTATGTTACGTTTGGTTGCGTTACGTTTGGGTAGGTTAGGAGATGTTCGCATTGACTTTTGTGATATGCACGGCCATTCGGTGGATTTCTGCGATCTACATTACTCTACTACGCTCTGATCGTCTAT
>NW_016916125.1:0-595 GCF_001483705.2 Eufriesea mexicana | reverse complement strand
AGGTCAGGTCATGACAGGTCATGTCGGGTCAGGTCACGTCAGGAGAGGTCAGGTCAGGCCAGGTCAGGCCAGGCGAGGCCAGGTCGCTAGGTCAGGTCAGTCAGGACATGTCTGGTCAGGTAAGGCCGGTTAAAGTCAGGACAGGTCTGGTCAGGTCAGGTTAGGTCAGCTCAGGTCAGATCAGTCAGGTCAGGTCACGTCAGGTCAGGTCAGGTCAGATCAGGTCAGATCAGGTCAGGTCACATCAGGTCAGGTCAGGTCAGGTCTGGTCAGATCAGGTCAGGTCAGGTCAGGTCATGTCAGGTCATGTCAAGTCTGGTAAGGTCAGGACAGGTCAGGTCATGTCGGGCCAGGTCAGTCCAGGAGAGGCCAGGTCGTATGAGTTCAGGTCAGGTCAGGTCAGTAAGGTCAAGACAGGTCAGTCAGGACAGGTCAGGTCAGGTAAGGCTAGTTAAAGTGAGGACAGTTCAGTTCAAGTCAGGTAATGTCAGGTCAGGTAAGGTCAGTTCTAGTCAGTTCAGGCCAGGCCATTTCAGGCCATGTCAGGTCTGGTCAGGTCAGGTCGGATCAGATCATGTCATGTCAGGTCACATCA
>NW_016916124.1:0-732 GCF_001483705.2 Eufriesea mexicana | reverse complement strand
AATGGTTCGACGGAAGTATGGATGGGTGGAAGTATGGATGGACGGATGTATGGAAGGATGGATATACGGATGGGTGTATGTATGGATCAATGCATGTTGGGATGGATTGATGTATGAAGGGACGGATGTACGGATGTATGAATGTACGGGTATATGTATGTATGGATGTGTGGGTGCATGAATGGATTGGTGGGTGGACTGAAGTGTGAGCGAAAGGATGGGAGGATGTACGGATGCATGTATGTATGGATGGGTCTATGGATCGATGTATGTATGGATGGGTGCTAGTATGGATGGATGGATGTATCGTTCGATGGATGTATGGATGGGTGGATGTATGGATGGGCGGATGTATGGAAAGGTGGATGTGTGAATGGATGTATGTATGGATGCGTGGTTGTATGGATGGAGGGACGTATGGATGGTTTGAGGTATGGATGGAAGGATGTACGTTTGTATGAATGTATGGATGTATATATGTAAGGATGTATGGATTTATGGATGTATGGCCGTATGCTTATATGGATGTATGAATGGATGGATGTATGGATCGATGGGTGTATGGATGGGTGCTTGTATGGATGGAAGGATGTATGGTTCGATGGATGTATGGATGGGTGGATGTATGAATGGATTGTGGTACGGATGGACGGATGTACGGAAGTATGATTATATGGATGTATGGCTGTATGCGTGCATGGATGTATGGATGGATGGATGTATCGAATGATG
>NW_016916123.1:0-860 GCF_001483705.2 Eufriesea mexicana | reverse complement strand
GAGACGAGCAGATTGTGATAGCGCACAGCAGAACGCAAGAGTCCAAAGAATAGCTTATGTAGATTAAAAGACAAATATATCCCTACCTAAACCAACATAAACCAATATAGCAATACGCAATCCAACTCAACTTAACATGCCGGGACCGTTATTGCGGGCAATCCCAGAGTCCAGTGCAGTACAGTAGAGCAACCAAGAGCGCAGAAATCCTCCGAATAGCAGTCTATATCACAAAAGACAGATTTGTCCTGTCCCGTTCTAACCAAACGTAACATAGTCGAACGGAACCTAACAAGGCCTAGCGTGCCTAGACCACTATTGCCGGCCTCCACAACCAGAAGCAGAACATAATAGAGGAGGGCGGACCTCAGAAACCAATAGAATGGCTGTGAATAGCAGAAAGGTCAGGGCTACCCAAGCCTATCCCATGCTAACGTAACCTAACCAAACGTAGCGTGGCTAAGCATAACTTGTGGCAGCCACAGTTTATGGCCTCCCATGAGTGAAGCAGGGCATACTAGAGCACAGGAGAGGTCAGAAGTCTACCGAATAACAGTGCACGGCACGAAAGTCACAGCTACCCTGACCAAACATATCCGAATCTAACCTAACCAAACGTAACCTATCAGAGCCCAACGTGCCACGACCACCAGTGCTGGCAACCCGAGGGTCGAGCAGAGTATAGTAGAGCAATATAGAGCACAGGAACCCAACGAATATCAGCGTAAACTGCACAGGAACCCAACGAATATCACCGTAAACCACAAAAGCCGATACTATCATATCCCAACCTAATTAAACGTAACGTAACCGAACGTAACCTATACCATCATAACGTGCCGAGACCAGTACTGCTGCCG
>NW_016916122.1:0-13245 GCF_001483705.2 Eufriesea mexicana | reverse complement strand
GGAATAGCAGTGTATAGCACAAAAGTCGAGGTAGCATATCCTAACCTAGCCAAACGTAACATAGCCGAAAGTATCCTAACAAAGTCTAACACGGTGTGACCACTATTGATGACCACCACAAAGCCAAGAAGAATGTACTAGAGCATAGCAGAGCGCAGAAATCCACCAAGTAACAGTAAGCACTAAAGTCACAGCCATACTCTCTTAAGCAAACCTACCGTAACAAAAACAGACGTAACCCAAATCAACCTATCATGCCGCGTCCAGTATTTCTGGCCTCCCCAGAGTCAAGCGGAATACGTCAGTGGAGAGTAGAACGCAGAAATCCATATAACCGCTGTGTATATCAGAAAAGTCGAAGCTACCCAAGTTTAACCGAAACAAACATGACATAGCCGAACATAGCCTGAGCCATTCTAACGAGCCGACACCGCTATTGCTGCCCTCCCCAGAGCCAAGCAGGGCATACTAGAGCATAGTAGACCGGAGAAATCAAACGAATAGTAGGGCATATCACAAAAGGTTGAGCTATCCCGACTAAACTTAGCCTAAACCAACCTAACCGAACGTAAACTGACTCATCGAAACGTGCCGGGAGCACCATTGCTGGCCATGCCAAAGCCAAGCTGGAAGCATTAGCGCACTCTATGTCGCAGAAATCCACCTAATAGCATACGATAGCACTAAAGTCGTAGCTATACTCTCCTAACCTAACCACACGTAACATAACCAAACGCAACATAACCCAACCTGACGTGCCGGGACCACTATTGACGGCCTCCCCAGAGTCAAGCCGTGCATGACAGTCGAGAGTAGTGCGCAGGAATCCATATAATCGCCGTGTATACATGAAAAGCCAAAGCTACCCAAGCCAAGCCCAAACCAACATAGCATAACAGAACATAGCCTGACACAACCTAACGTGCCTAGACAGCTATTGCTGTCCTCCTCATAGCCAAGCAGAAAACGTTAGCGTATTAGAGTAGAGCACAGTAGAGCGCAGAAATCCACCCATGAAGAGTCAATGTCGAGAAAGTCAAAGCTATCCAAACCTAACACAAACAAGCATTGCTTAACCAATCGCAACATAGCAAAACCTAACGTGCTGGTACCAGTATTGCTGGCCACCCTAGGGCCAAGTAGAGCATACTGGAGCACAGTATAGCGCAGAAGTTCGCCGATTAGCAGTATACAGCGCAAAATCTGAGCTATCCCATCCTAACTTAACCAAAACGTAACATGAGCAGACGTAAACAAGCACAGCATGTCGTGCCACGACCGCCGCTGCTGTCCTCACGGGAGCTAAGCATATTATAGCAGAGCAACGTAGTTAGCTGAAACAGTCTGAATAACAGAGTATTTCGCAGAAGTCGAAGACATCCTAACCAAGCGTGGCCAAACCTAACGTATGCAAACGTAACATAACTCAATCTAACGTGCCAAGAGCACTGTTCATGGCGTCCACGGAGACAAGCTGAGTGTGATAGCGCAAAGAAGAGCTCAGAAGTCCAGTGAATGGCAGCACGTAGCACAAAAGCCGAAGCTATGCTAAGCAAACGCTAGGTAACCTAACCTAGCCAAACGTAACGTAACTCAAACTAACGTGCCGCGACCATTACTGCTGTCCGACACGGGGCGAAGCAGATTAGAGTAGACCACAGTAGATGGTACGTATCCACCGAATAACAGTGCATAGCTCGAAAGTCTACTCTATCCTAGCCTAACACAAACAAACATAGTCATGGACAAGCAGCTGCTAGTGGAGCTATACCGTGTACAGGTATCGACCGAACAGCAGTGTATAGCACAAAAGTCGAAGCAACCCTAACCACACTTATCCAAACCTAGCCAAGCCATGCGCAACCTAACTCAATCGAACGTGGAGGGACCACTATTGCTGGCATCTCCAGTGCTGAGGAGAGTGTAGTAGAGCAACGTAGAGCGCAGGAATACACCGAACAGCAGTGTATAGCAAAAATGTCAAAGCTACCATGTCCTAACCTACCCAAACGTATCATAACCGAACGTTGCTTAACCCAAAGTAACGCACAGAGGCCGCTATTGCTTGCATCCACAATGCCAAGCAGAACATGCTACAGCGCAGTAGATCGCAGTAATCGACCGCATTGCAGTATGTAGCACAAAAGTGAAATATATCCTAACCTTGCCTGTTCTAACGTAACATAACCAAGCGTAGCATAACTAAACATTATGTGCCGAGAATGCTATTGCTGGAATCCCCAGGGCCAATCAGATTATACTACAGCTCAGTAGGTCGCAGAAGAACGCCGAAAAGCAGTTTATACGGCGAAAGTCGAAACTATCCGCACCTAACCCAGGCTAATATATCCTAACCAAACGTAGCCTAACTCAAGGTATCGTGCCGCGACCACAATTGCTGGCCGCCCGAGAGTCGAGCTGTCGCTGGTAGAGGAATACAGAGCGCAGATATCGTTCGAGTTGCAGTGCATAGCACAAAATTCGAAGATATCCTGTCCAAGCCTGGCCAAACGTACCGTAACCAAACGAAACCTAACACAAGATAACGTGCAGAGACTGCCATTGCTGGCTTCCCAGAGAAAAGCGGAACATATTGGAGCAGCGAAGAGAGCAGAAGTCCACCGAATAGTAGTTTATAGCACAAGAGTCGAAGCTACCCTAGTCTAACATAACCAAAAGTATCGTAACTCAGTCTAGCGTGCCTAGGCCACAATTACTGAGCTCCCGGAACGAGGCAGAACATATTAGAGCACAGTAGAGCGCAGAAATAAACCATACGGCAGCGCATAGCACAAAAGTGCAAGCCATGGTTTCCTAATATAACAAACCCTAAAATAGCCAATCGCAACATACCTCAAGATTACGTGCAGCGGCCACTATTGCTATGCTCTCCAGATACGAGCAGAGTAATGTAGAGCACAGTAGAGCGCAGAATTCCAACTAATAACAGTTTATAACACGAAAGTCAAAGCAACCCTAACCTAGCGCTACGTAACCTAACCCAACGAAACGAATTCTATCGCAACCTAACGCGCCGCGGCCACTATTTCTGGAATTCCCAGAGCAAAGCATGGAACATTAGAGCACAGTAGAGCGCAGAAGTCGCCGGTATAACAGTGTATAGCGCCAAAGTCAAAGCAATCCTATCCAAGCCTGACCAAACGTGACGTAATCAAACGCAACCTGATATAACCTAACGTGCTGAGACCAGCATTGCTGCCCTCCCCAGAGTCTAGCAGAATTTACTGGAGCACAGTAGAGCGCATATGTCCACCTAATAGCGGTGTGCAGCAGAGGAGTCAAAGCTATCATATCCTAACCTATTCAATCGTAACATTAGCAAACCCGGCACTGCAAAACCTGTCGTACCACAACCACAATTGCTGGCCGCCCCAGAGAGGAGCAGAGCATAGTAGAGCAGAGTAAAGCGCGGAAAGCCGCCAAATAGGAACGTAATGCACAGAAGTCGAAGACACTTTAACCTAACCAGACATAACGTAACCTAACCACACGTAGAATAACTGAACCTAACGAGAAGAGACCACTATCGCTGACATCCCCAAAGCCAAGCAGAACAAATTAGAGCACTGTGGTGCGCAGAAATTCACGGAATAGCGGTACATAGCACAAAAGTCAAAGCCATCGTGACCAAACATAGCCAAACCTGACCTAACATACCGTAACGAAGCAAAGCCTATCGTGCCACAACCGCCGTTTCTGGCTTCCTCAGATTCGAGTAGAGTATAGGAGAGCAACGAAGAGCAGAGAAATCCACCAAATAGCAGTGTATAGCACAAAAGTCAAGGATATCCTGCACTAACCTAACTAAACGTAACACAGCCGGACGTAACCTGTCGGAGCCTATCGCGCCGCGGACACCATCTCTGGCCTCCACAAAGCAAGGCAGAGAATATTAGTTGACAGTAGACAACAGAGATCCACTGAATAGCAGTGAATAGCCAGAAGTCAAGGCTAACCTTGCCTAACCTAGCCAAGCATAACACAAGTCAACCTAACCTGCCGAGAACATTATTCCTGGCGTCCACGGAGAAAAGTAGATTGTGATAGCGCACAGAAGAGCGCAGACATCAATAGAATAGCATTGTGTAGCATAAAAGCCGTATCCATCGTAACCTATCACAACGTTACCTAACCTAGCCAAATGTAATCTAACTTGACCTAACGTGACGCAAACACCATTGCTGACCTCACGAAGGTCGAGCAGAGTACAGAAGAGCAATGTAGAGTGCAGAAATCCACTGAATAACAGCGTATAGCAGAACAGTCAAAGCTATCCTATCCCAACCTGGACAAACGTAACGTAACCAAACGTAGCATAACTCTTCCAAACGTGCCGAGGCATCTATTGCTGCCCTCCTCAGAGCGAAGTAGGACATATCAGAGACGAGTAGAGCACAGAAGTCCATATAATCGCCGTGCACAGCACAATAGACGAAGCTACACTATCCTAACATATCCAGACGTAACATAACCGAGCGTAGCTTAACTAAACCTGACGCTCCTAGACCACACTTGTTCGCCTCTCCAACGCCAAGCCGAACATACCGGAGCAAATTAAAGGGCGGAAGTCCACCGATCAACATTCTATACCACAAAAGTCAAATCAATCCAAACCTAACCCGAATTAACCTATCCAAGCCGAACGCAGCCTATCTCAGGCTGACGAGCCGAGAGCAATACTGCTGGCCTCCCCGTAGCCAAGCGGAGTATACTAGAACACAGTAGAGCGCAGAAATGTACCGCATTGCGGTGTAAGGCAGAAAAGCCTATGCTACCCAATCCTAAACTGTCCAAACGTAACGTAACTGAACGTTTGCTAACATAGCTTATCGCGCTACGGCCGCCATTGCTGGCCTCGCGAGAGCCAAGCGCACTATGGCAGAGCGATGTAGAACGCCGAAATCGAACGAACTGCACTGTATAGCACAAAAGTCAAAGATGTCCCAACCAAACCTAACAAAGCCTAACCTAACCAAACGTAACACAACTGAGCGTAACATAACTCAACATAACGTGCCTAGACCACTATTACTGGCCTCTCCAGAGACCAGGAGAATAAGCTAGAGGACAGTAGAGTGCAGAAATCCGCCGCATTGTAGTGTAAAGCACAAAATTCAAGTCTATCCCAAACTAACCTGACCTAACCTGACCAAACCAAACGTGACATAGCGCAAAGCAACCGTGCCTGAACTTCTGTTGATGGCCTCCGCATCGCCAAGCTGAACATATTAGTGCACAGTAGCGCGTAGAAATCCATAGACTGGCAGTGTATAGCACAAATGTCGAAGACAACCTAACATTGTCTGCCCTACGCTAACCTACCCAAACGTAGCCTAACTCAACATAACGTGTCGAGAATACCATTGCTGCCATCCCCAGAGAAAAGCAGAGAATACAAGCGCAGTTGTGGGTGCAGAAATCCACAGGGCATCAGCGTATAGCATAAAAGTCGAAGCAATCACAACCAAAGGTAACATATCTCAACATAACGTGACGCGACCACAATTCCTGGCGTCCACAGACACAATCAGAGTGTGATACAGCACAGTAGAGCGCAGAAAGCAGCCGAGGAAGAACGTGTACCGCAAAGGTCAGAGCTATCCTATCCTGACACAACCAATCGACACATATGCAAACGTAGCACGACTCAACCTAAAGTGCGGCGACCACAATTGCTAGCACCCCGAGTGCCGCGCAGAGTATAGGAAGGCCATGTATAATGCAGGAATCCACCGAATTGCGTTGTATAGCACAAAAATCAAGGCTACACCGTCCTACCCTAACCAAACCTAATCTAACCAAGCGTCATCTGACACAACGTAATGTGCCGCGATCACTATTGCTGGCATCCCTGGCAGTGCAGAGCATATTAGAGGAGAGTAGGGCGCAGAAATCCATAGAATCTCAGGGTATGGCGGAAAAATCAAAACTACCCAAACCTTACCCATGCAAACGTAAACTAACCAAACGCAACCTAACTCAACCTAACTGGCCGAGACCACAATTACTGGCCTCCCCATAGTCGAGCGGAGTATAGAAGAGCAACGTAGGTCGTAGATATCCACTGAACAGCAGTGTACAGCGCAAATGACATGGCCATCCTATCCTACAAAATCCAAACGTAGCATAGCGAAGCGAAACCTGACATAACCCATCGTGCCGGGACGGCTATAGCTGGCCTCCCCGGCACCAGTAAGAGCATATTAGAGAACAGTACAGCGCAGAGATCCCCCGAATAGCAGTGTATAGCACAAAATTCAAAGCTACCCTAACCAGGCCTAACTAAACCTAACCTAGATAAACATAACGTATCACGTCCTAACGTGATGCGACAACTACTGCTGCCCTCCCGATAGCCGTGCAGGGTATAGTAGAGCAACGTAGAGAGCAGAAATCCACCGAACTGTGGTGTACAGCACTAAAGTCAAAGCTATCCTCTCATAACCAAGTCAAGCGGAACATAACCATGCGCAACCCAACTCAGAATAATGTGCCGAGATGAATACTGCTGGCATCCCCATAGCGAGGCAGAGTAAACTAGAGCAAAGCAGCTCGCAGAGATCCGCCGAATAACAATATGTAGCACAAGGGTTTAAGCGGACCTATCCAAACTTAACATAACCTAACCTAGCCAAGCGTAACGTGTCGCAACCAAACCTGCCACGACCGCGGTTGCTGGTCTCCCCAGAGGTAGGCAGATGCCTGTAGAGGAATGCAGATCGCAGATATCGAACGTAAAGGAGTCTATAGCACACAGCCGAAGCTGTACTGTCCAAACTTATCCGAAACTAGCCAAGCCATGCTTATCCTATCTCAAGCTTGCGTTCCGAAGCCACCATTTCTGGCCTCCCCTGAGCCAAGTAGAACATACTAGAGCACAGTACAGCGCAGAAGTTCAACATACAGCATTTTACAGCGTAAAGGTCAGAGCCATCGTAATCAAACATAACCCAATCTATCCTAACCACACGTATAATAGCTCAACTTATTGTGTCACGACCACTATTGCTGGCCAAATCAGATTCGGGCAGAGTATAGTAGAGTAATGTAGAGCGCAGAAATCAAACGGATAACAGTTTATGTTGCGAAAGTCATGGTTTTGTTATCCTAACCTAACCAAATGCAACATAACCGAACGTGACCCTACTCCACCCAACGTGCCGAGACCACTATTACCGGACTCCCCAGAGCCAAGCAGTGTGTACGAGAGCAAAGGAGCGCGCAGAAGTCAGCCGCACTGATGTGCAAGGCACGAATGTCAAAGCCATCCTAACCAAGCCTATCCGAACGTAACCTAACCTACGTAACATAACTCAAACCAGTGTGCTGAGACCTCACATGCTGGGCTTGCCAGAGCCATGCTGAAAGCATTAGAGCATTGTAGAGAGCAGTAGTCCTCCTAATAGCTGACTATGGCACTAAAGTCAAAGACATCCTCTCCTAACCAAACCAATCTTAACACAACGGAACGTAGCATAACTTAAAATAACGTGCCGAAACCGCTATTATTGCCCTCCCCAGAGCCAAGCTGGTCATACTAGAGCACAATAGAGCAAAGAAGTCCGCCGAATAGCATCGTATAACACAAAAGACACAGCCATCCTAACCAAACGTAACATAACCTGACCTAACCGAACTTAACCCAGTACAACCTAACGTGCCTGTGCCACTATTGCTGACCCACCCACAGCAAACCAGAAAATATTAGAGCACAGTAGAGCGCAGAAATCCACCGGATAGCAGTGTATAGCGCACGAGTCAAATATATCCTGTCCTAGCCTAACAAAACGTAACACAACCAAACGTAACATAACTCAACATATCGCGCCTAGGCTACTATTGCTGTGCTCCCCAGATTCGAGCATAGTATAGTAAAACACGGTAGAGCGTTGGATTCCACCTAATAACAGTTTACAACAGGAAAGTCGAAGTTATCCTAGCCTAATGCAACGTATCCTAACCAAACCGAACGCATTCTAACACAACCTAACGTGTCGCCACCATAATTACTGGCATCGCGAGTGCCGAGCAGTCGCTTGTAGAGCAATACAGGGCACTGGTATCGTTCGAGTAGCAGTGTATAGCACAAAGGTCAAAGATATCCTGTTCAAACGTGGCCAAACGTAGCTCAACCAAACGTAACCTAACACAACATAACGTGCCGAGGCTGCCATTGTTGGCTTCCCAGAGACAAGAACAGCATCCTGGAGCAACGAATAACGCAGAAATCCACCGAATAGCTGCGTATTTTTCAAAAGTAGGAGCTATAACCTCCTAATCTAGCTGACCGTGGCCTAACCAAACGTGACATAACACAGCCCATCGTGCCGCGACCGCAATTGCTGGCCTCCCCTGAGCCGAGTAGGGCATAGTGGAGCAGCAATGAGAGCAGAAATCCAACGAATAGCAGTTTACAGCGCAAACGACGAAGCTACCCTAGTCTAACATAACCAAACATTGCATGACCAAACGTATCGTAATGCAAACTAGCGTGCCTAGACCACGATTACTGTGCTCCCACGGCAAAGCAGAACATGTTGGAGCACAGTAGAGCGCAGAAATACACCATATGGCAGTGTATAGCAGAAAAGTTCATGCTATTGTTTCCTAACATAACAAACCTTAAAATAACTAAACGCAACATATCTCAGGATTACGTGCAGCGTCCACTATTGCTGTGCACCACAGATAGGAGCAGTGTATAGTACAGCTCAGCAGAGCGCTGAATTCCGTCCAATAACAGTATATAACAAGAATGTCAAAGCTACCGTGACCTAACGCAACGTAACCTAACCCAACCGAACGTTTTCTGTCACAACCTAACGCGCCGCGGCTACTACTTCTGGAATTCCGAGAGCAAGGCATGGAATATTAGGTCACAGTACAACGCAGAAATGCAAAAAGAGCAGTGTATAGCACAAAAGTCTAAACGATCCTCTCTTAACCTAACCAAACGTAACATAGCCAAACGTAACATATCTCAGCCTGACGTACTGAGATCACTATTACTGGCTTCCCCAAAGACAAGTAGATCATACTAGTGCACAGCAGTGTGCAGAAGTCCGCTGCATTACAGTGTACAGAAGAGAAGTCAAAGATATCCAAACATAACCCAAACTCACGTTACCAAACCAAACGTAACCTAACCCAACCTAACGTGCCGAGACCACTATTGTTGGCCTCCGCAGAAAGAAGCAGAGTATATTAGAGCACTGTAGAGTGTAGAAATCCACGGAACAGCAGTGTATAGCACAAATGTCAAGGCAATTATTTCTTAACCCATCCAGCCGTAATACAATCAAACGTATGCTAACTCAACCCAAAGCGCCGAGACCACTGTTGCTGGAACCCACAAAGCCAAGCAGAATATACTGGAGCACAGTAGAGCACAGGGAGCCGCCATATAGCAGAGTATAGTACAAAAGGCGAAGCTGTCCAATCCTAACATAACAAAACGCTGCATAACCAAACATAACCAAGCTCCACCAAACCGCCCTACACCTCTATTGCCGGCCTCCCCGGAGCCAAGCAGAATATGCTACAGCCCCGCAGACCACCGAAATCCGCGGCGTTCTAGCGTACAGCACAAAAGTCGAAGATATCCTAGCCTAACCTACCAAACCTAGCCTAACCTACCAAACCTAGCCCAACCAAACTTTGCCTTACACAGCATAACGTGCCAAGACCACTATTGCTGCCTATGCCAGGGCCATGCTGTACATACGAGATCATGGTGGAGAGCAGATGTCCACCGAGTAGCAGTGTATAGCACAAAAGTCAAAGCTACCCTCTCCTAACGTATCTAATCGTAGCATAAGCAAACGTAACCTAACACAACCTAACTTGCAGCGACCACTGTTGCTAACCTCACCAGGGCCGAGCAGAGTATTGTGGAGCACAGTAGAGCGCAGAGATCCGCCGAATAACGGTCTAAGCCGAGAAAGTCAAAGCAATCCGCACCAAACCCAAACAAACATAACCTAACCAAACGTAATCTAACACATACTAAAGTGTCGTGACAAGTATTCCTGGCTCTGAAGAGCTCAGCAGAGTATAGTACAGCAACCTGGATCGTAAGAATCCACCGAAAGGTAGTGTATGGCGCAAAAGGCAATTCTACCCTGCCCTAACCTGTCCTAACTTAATATAACCATACGTAACCAAACTTGACCAAACGTGCCGAGACCACACGTGCAGGCCTCCCCAGATTCAAGCTGAACATGCTAGAGCTAAGCAGAGAGCAGGAAGCCAACAAATAGTATTGTATAGCACAAAAGGCAAAGATATCCAGACCTAACCTGACACAACCGAGAATAACCAAACCTGACATAACACGACGTATCGTGCCGACACCAGCTTCGGCGGCCCTTCATGAGCCAAGCTGAACATATTAGGGCACAGAAGAGTGCAGGAATCCGCCGAATAGCAGTGCGTAGTGCAGAAGCCATAGCTAGCCCCTCCTAACCTAGCCAAACGTAGCATAACCGAACGTAACGTAACTCAAGCTAACGTGACGCGACCACTATTGCAGGACGCTCCGGGGCCATGCAGAATACGGTAGAGCACAGTGGAGCGCACGAGACCACAGAATAACACTGTATAACACGAAAGTCAAAGCTATCATAAAACATCGCGGACAAACGGAACCTAACAAACCGCAGCCGAACTCCAGCTAACATCAAGAGACAACTAGTACAGCCCACCCCAGAGCCGTGCTGAGTACGGTAGAGGAATGTGGAGCGTGGAAATCCACCGAACAGCAGTGTGCAGAACAGAGGAAAGGAATAACCTGACCAAATCTAACCTAACCTGAACTAACCATACGTAACATAACAAAACCTAACGTGCCCCGACCACGATTGCTGGCCTCTCAAGGGCCAATCAGAGCATATTAGAGCACATTTGAACGCGGATATCCACCGTACAGCAGTAAATAGCACAAAAGTCTAAGTAGCCTAACCTGACCCAGCCAAACGTAACATAACCGAACGCAACGAAACTCAACCTAACATGACGAGACAATTATTGTTGGCCTGCCCAGAGCCATGCAGAATATACCAGACCACAGTAGAGCGCATATATCTACCGCGATGAAGTGTGTAGCACAAAAGTCAAACATATCCTGACCTAACCTGACCTAACCTAACATATACAAACGTATTGTAAACCAACTTATCGTGACGAGGCACATATTGCAGGAGCCACAGAGCCACGCAGAATATATTAGAGAAGAGTACAAAGCAGAAATCCACAGAATAGGAAGGTATAGCACAAGAGTCACGGCTATCGCATCCTAAATTAGCCTAACGTAACATACCCAAACGTAACCTAGGTCAGCCTGACATGATGAGACCACTGCTGCTGGTCTCCACAGAGGCAAGCAGAATGTACTATAGCACAGTCGTGCGCAGTAATGGACCGCATTGCAATGCATAACAAAAGAGTCGAAGATAACCAAGCCATACCTGACCGAACCTAACCTAACCGTTCGTACCGCAACTTAAAGTAACGCGCCGCGACCACTACTGTTGGCCTCCACAGGGCCAAGCAGAACATATTAGATCACACAATAGCATAGAACTCCACACAATAGCAGTGCAGGGCACAAAAGACAAAGCAATCCTAACCTAATATACACAATCTTGACATAACCAACAGTAACATGCTTAAAGCTGACGTACCAAGACCATTATAGCTGGCCCCCAGAGTCGCGCAAAGCATATTAAGGGACAGCAGAACGCAAAAATAAACAGAACCGCTGTGCATGGTACAAAAGACATATCTATCCAAGCCTAACCCAACTAACATACCCTATCCAAATGTAGCCTACCACAACATGACTCGCGCGACCACTATTGGTGGCCTTCCCATGTCCAAGCAGAGTATAATAGAGCAATGTAGGGATCAGAAATCCACCGAATAGCAGTGTATAGCACAAAAGTGGAGGATATTTTTTACCTAACCTGACCTAACATAACCTAGCCATACGTGACATAACGTGCCGCAACCACTACCGCTGGCATCCCCGAAGCAAAGCAGAATACAGCAGTTCACTGTAGATCACAAGAATCCACCGAATAGCAGTCTACATCACGAAAGTCATGGCCACACTAGCGAAACCTAAAGTAACCTAACCTAACCAAACATGACCAAACTCAACGTAACGTGCGACGACCACCATTCCCTTTCGCCCCAGAGTCGAGCAGAATGTGGTAGAGCAATGTAGATCGCATAAAGCCAACGAAGAGCTGTGCATAGCACAAAAAGGGAAATCCAAACCAGAGCATCCCAACCTACCCAAACGAGACGTATTCTTAATCATACTGACGTGCCGAGACCACAGTTTTTGGCCACCACAGAGCCAAGCATAACATATTAGACCACAGTGGAGTGTGGAAATCCACCGAATAGCAGTGTATAGCTAAAAAGTCAAGGCTATCATTTCCTAACATAGCCAAACGTAGCATAAGCGTACGCGACCTTTCTCCACCCAATGCGCCAAGACAACTATTGCTGGACTCCACAGTGAGAAGCAGAATATACTAGAGCACAGTTGAGCGCAGAGATCCGCCACCTAGCAATGTATAGCACAAAAGTAAAATGTATCCTCTCCGAACGTAACCAAACCTAACCTAACTCAATATTACGGAACGCGACCGCTATTTCTGGCCTTCCCAGATGCAAACGGAATATACTAGAGCACAGTATCCTCCGTATCTCCGCGCAAAGCACAAAAGTAAAAGATAACATTGTCCTAACCTGTCATATCCTAACCTACCTAAACGCAGTGCAACTCAACATAACGTGATGGACAGATATTGCTAGACTCCCCAGAGCCAAGCAGAACATATTAGAGTACAATAGAAAGCAGAGATTCACCGCATTGCAATGTATAGCACAGACGTCAAAGATATCCTAACCTAACATCACTCAACCTAACCTAACCGAATGTAGTCAAACTCAACATAACGTGAAGCGACCGCTATTGATGGCCTCCGTGGAGCCAAGCAAAGCATAGTAGAGCACATTAGAGCGCAGGAATCCAACGAATAGCAGTGTACGGCACAAAAGTCAACGTAGCGTATCCCAACCTAGCAAAACGTAACTTATTCAAACGTAAGCTAACTCAAACTCACATGACGAGACAACTGTTGCCGGCCTCCACAGAGCCGTGCAGAATGTCCTAGTGCATAGTAGAGCACAGAAACCCACCGCAATGCAGTG
>NW_016916121.1:0-263 GCF_001483705.2 Eufriesea mexicana | reverse complement strand
AGTCATCTTCTTGCCAAAGAACAGGGCTATTCAAAATCTGCAATCTGTTGTAGCTTGGTGAACAGTCCGCCTGACGCCTTCAATCCAACGGCAAGTACAGCCATCTACTTGCCAGATAATTTATCTATTCAAAATCTATATTCCGTTGAAGATAGGTGAATAGGTCGCCCAACGCCTTCAATCCAATGGCAATTACAGATATCTACTTGCCAGAAAATAGGTATATTGAAAATCTGTAATCTGTTATAGCTTGGTGAATAGAT
>NW_016916120.1:0-1063 GCF_001483705.2 Eufriesea mexicana | reverse complement strand
AACGTTCTGCTCGGCTCTGTGGAGGTCAGCAATTGTGGTCTAGGCACATTAGGTTGAGTTAGGGTACGTTTGGTTATGTTATGGTTGGTTAGGTTAGGCTTGGGTAGCTCTGACTTTTGTGCTGAAGACTGCTATTCGGTGGATTTGTGCGCTGCACTATGGTCTAATATTCTCTGCTCTGCGCTGGGGAGGAGAGCAATAGTGGTCTTGGCACGTTAGGTGGAGTTAGGATACGTTTGCAAATATTAGGTTAGTCTGGTCTTGGTTAGGCTAGCTTTGACTCTTCGGCTATACATTGTCATTCTTTGGACTTCTGCGATCTACTCACCTCCAATATGTTCTGCTTGGCGATGTGGATGCCAGCAATAGTGGACTTGGCTCGATAGGTTTAGTTAGCCTACGCTTTGCTACGTTGGGTAGTCAGATTAGGCTGCGGTGCTTTGTCTTTTTTGCTATACATTGCAGCTAGGTAGCTTTCTGCTACCTACTGTGCTCCAATATATCCTGCTTGCCTCTGGGAAGTGCCAGTAACGGTGGTCTCGGCACGTTAGGTTGAGTTAGGCTACGTTCAGTTAGGTTACGTTTGATTGGTTTATGTCCGGATAGCTTTGACTTTCGTGATGTACACAGTTATTCAGTGAATTTCTGCACTCTGCTGTGCTCTGCTGTATTCTGTTTGGCTCCGGGTAGTCCATCAATAGTGGCTGCATCACGTTATGTTGAGTTAGGCTTCGTTTGTTTATGTTATGTTGGTTTGGATTAGGTTTTGATATCTTTGACTTTTATGCTGTACACTGCTATTCGGTGGACTCCTGCGCTCTACAGTGCTCTAATATATTCTGCCTGACTCTGGAGAGTGTCAGCTATTGCGTTCACGGCACGTTAGGTTGAGTTTTGCTGTGTTCGGTTAGGCTATGCTGGTATGGTTTAGGTTTGAATAGCTTTGACTATCGAGGTATACACAGTTACTCGGTGGATTTCTGCGCTCTACTGCACTCTACTATGCTCTAGTCGACTCTGGGGACGCCAGCGTTAGCGGTAGCGGCACGGTCGGCTTAAATAG
>NW_016916119.1:0-565 GCF_001483705.2 Eufriesea mexicana | reverse complement strand
GGATGTATGGATGAATGTATGGATGTTTGAAAGGATGTACGAATTTATGGATGGACGGATGTACAGATGGGTGGAAATATGTATGAATGGATGTGCTGAAAGACGGATATATGGGTAGATGAATGTTTGTATCCATGTATGTATGGAAGTATGTACGGGTGTTTGTATGGTTTTATGCACGTATGGATGGATGGATGGGTGTAAGGGACCATGGATTAATGGATAGGTGGATGTATGGATGGATGTTTGTATGGATGTATGAATTTATGGATGGACGGATGTATATGTGGGAGGACGTATGGATGAATGGGTGTGCGGAAGGATGGATGTATGGATGCATGGATGTATGTATCGATGTATGTATGGTTGCATGCACGGGCGTATCTATGGATGTATTTGTGGGTGTATGTATGGTTGTATGGGAGGACGGATGTATGGATGTATGGATGTATGGACAGATGGGTGGGTGGAAGGATGCATGGATGGATTGAGGTATGGATCATCTTATTTACGTATGTGCGGATGTATGTGTATATATACATGGATGTATGGGTGTGATCGATGC
>NW_016916118.1:0-1100 GCF_001483705.2 Eufriesea mexicana | reverse complement strand
CACAAAACGTATAGCTGCCCTATCCAAACATGGCCTAACCCAACCTAACCGAACGTAACTCGATTCAACGTAACGTGCAGAGACAACAGTTGCCTGGCTTCCCAGAGCCAAGCTGAACATATTAAAGCAATGTAGGGCACAGGAATCCACCTAATAGCAGACTATTGCACTAACGTCGTAGGTATCCTCGCCTAACATAACTAAACGTAACGTGTCCCAACGTAACGTTCCGCGACAACAATTGCTGTATATCACGGAGTCAAACGGAACAGGTTAGTGGAGGGTGGAACGCAGAAATCCATATTATCGCAGGGTGTATGGTAAAAGGCAAAGCTACCCAAGAATAACCCAAACCGACGGAAGATAGCCAGACGTAATATGATTCAGCCAAACGTGCCGAAACCGCAATTGCTGCCCTGCCCATAAACTGGCAGGACGTACTAGAGCACAGTAGAGCGCAGAAATCCACCGACTTGCAGTGTACAGCACAAAAGTTAAAGCTATCCCTACCAAATTAAGCCTGACCAAGCCTAACCGTTCGTAACATGACACAAAGTGACGTACAGAGACCGCCATTGATGGCATTGTCAGAGTCACGCTGGAAATATTAGAGCTCTGCAGCTTGCAGAAATCAACTTAATAGCAGACTGTAGCTCTAGAGGCATTGCTCCCCTCTCCTAACATAGAGAAACGTAACATAACCTACCGCACCTCAAATTACCCTTACGTGCCGCGACCACTGTATGTGTCCTCGCAAGCGCCAAGCAGGACATGCTACAGCGCAGTAGAGCGCAGCAATCAGCAGAACAGCAGTGTATAACACAGACGTTGAAGATATCCTAACCTAACATCACCCAACCAAACCTAACCGAACGTAACCCGACTCATCATAATGTGTCCAGGCGACTATTGCTGTCATTTCCAGGGCCAAGCTGAAAATATTAGAGCACTCTGTCGCGCAGGATTCCCCCCAATATCAGACTATAGCACTAAGGTCAAAGCTATCCTCTCCTAAACTGACCAACCGTAACATATCCACCTATCGTGCTGTGACCGCAATTTCTGGCCACCCCAGAGCCGAGCAGGACACATTTGTACAG
>NW_016916117.1:0-236 GCF_001483705.2 Eufriesea mexicana | reverse complement strand
AGAATCTGGATGGAAAGTTCAATTTTATTGTCCTTTTCCACTAGTATCGTGGTGAGCTTACTTTCTTGCATAAACAAGGAGGAATGATTATATTGGCACGCTATAACCATTGAAATGCCTCAGGATCTGGCAGGAAAGTTCAATTTTATTTTCATTTTCGACTAATATCGTATTGAGCTAGCTTGCTTGCATATGTATGGAGGAAAGATCCTTTTGGCGTGCTATATCCATTGCAA
>NW_016916116.1:0-225 GCF_001483705.2 Eufriesea mexicana | reverse complement strand
ACGATATTAGCACAAAATGTCAATAAAATTGATGTTCCATCCAGATTCTATAGCATTGCGAAGGCTACAGCAAGCCAATCGAATCATTCATCCTTATTTATGCAAGAAAGGTAGCGCACCACAATATTATTCGAAAATGTCAATAAAATTGAGTTTTTCAATAAGATTCTATTGCATTGCAATACCTATAGCACGCCAATAGTATCTATCCTCCTTATTTATGCA
>NW_016916115.1:0-11708 GCF_001483705.2 Eufriesea mexicana | reverse complement strand
TTTAATTCATCAGTGAAGAAGTTAATCCAACGGCTGCAATAATGTGACGATGGCTGTTCTCAGTCCTACTGTGTCAATTGTTAACGCCTGGTGAGGTAATGGATATGTACGTTGTCATTATGGAATTGCTACAAAATCTACATCGTCACTGATAAGATTAATACAACGGCTACAGCGCTTCGCTGATGGATGCACCAAGTACCACACTGTCAATTGCAAATATCTCTAGCCATGACCACACTGTGCATTGACTATTCCATGCTTGCTGTGGAATTTACATCTTCAGTGGACAAACTAATCCAACATCTACTTTGATGCATTGTTTGCTGCAACTACTACCATATTAGGAATTGTGAGTACCTCTATCCATAACCGACGTATACATTTATAATTCTGGAACTACCGTGGAATATTATTCAGCGGCAAACATATTAATCCAGCTGCTGCAGTAAAGTGGGAATATCTGCACTAAGTTCTGTTATGACAATGGTTAATATCTCGAACTATAACGGATCCGTCGTTTGTCACTTTAGAATTGCTAATGGTTCTACATCATCACTCAGCATATTAATCCAACTGCTACAGTGTTCTGTGTGTGGATACAACGACTACCGCACTGGGAACTCTAAATGCTTCTAGTCGTGAATGATGTATACATATATTGTTCTAGGGCTACTGTCGAAGTTAAGTCATCCCTGAAAATAAAAGTACAACGGCTACATTGCTTACTGGTGGATGCACCTGCTACCGCACTGGGAGTTGCAGATATCTCTATCCACAACTGATGTATACATTGATTATTCTTGAACTTCTGTGGATCATAAGTCAATAGAAGCAGATTAATCCAATGGCTGCTGTGCTGCATTGGTGGATGTACCAACAATCGTACTGAGAGTTGTAAATACCTCTATCCATTACCGACTTGTGCATTTACCCTTCTAGAACAGCTTTGGAATACAAATCATCATTGAACAAACCAATTAAGCGGCTACTGGGCTTTATTGGTGGATGTACTAAGATCCGAATTGTCAATAACAGTTATCTCAGTCCATAACTGTACTATATATTGATTATTCTAGACCTGATGTTAAACTTAAGTTATCGGTCAACAGATAAGTCCGACGGATAGAGAACTGTCGTGATGGGTGTACACAGTACTTTTCCGTCATTTGCTAATATCTCGAGCGATCATGTGTCAGTCCCTTGTCATTCTAGAATTGCTATTGTATTAAAATCATCCATGAACAACTTAATCCAACGGCAACATTGCTGTACTCTTGGATGTACCATCCACTATAGTGGGAGAGGTAAATGCCTCTATCCACGACTGATGTATATATTTATTATTCTAGAACTACTGAGGAACATCAATCATCAGTGGAGAGATTAATCCAACGAATTCAGTAATTTGTTAATTGCTGTAGCCCGCAATGTATTGCTTATGATTGCTACCTCCGGCGATAATTGATACTTCTTTTGTTATTCTGGGATTGCTATAGAATATAGATCATCAGTGAATATATTATTCGTCCGGACATGGTACAGTTTCAATGCCTGAACTTTGTACTGTATTATTAATGCTTACTAACTAGGGCGATAATTGATCCACCGTCTATCGTTATGGAATTGTTACAGAATTTATATCGGCACTGATTAGAGTCATTCATCGGTTAAAGTATTATTTTGATGCCCGCAATCTGCGCCGTACTTTCCATTGTCAATAAACCTAGGGATAATAAGCCTCTCCATTGATCATTCTGCAAACGCAGTAGAAAATGGATTGTTAGCGAATATATTCATCAAACGTATGTGGTACTGTATAGATTGCCATACAAATTGCAGTGCCTCCAATTGTCAATACCCATAGGAAATGATCAATCAACTGTTCATTCTAGAACAGCAATATTAACTACATCGTCGTAGAATATGTTATCACAGTGGCTGTAGTACTGCGTTGATGACAATATTCAGTATGTGTCTTCAGTTAGCAATACTACCAGCCATGACTAATTTATGATTTTATCATTGTGCATTTGCTGCAGAATTTAAGCGTCAGCGAAGAGATTGATGCATTGTCCATAGAACTCTGTTGATAACTGCATTCAGCACTGTATTCTCGATTTTTAATACCTCCAGCTATAATCAAACTATCCATCTTTCTTTCTAGAAGTGGTGGGGAACTCAGATGAGCAGCGAATATGTAAACCAAACATATGTGGTTCTGTTAAGGTTGTTAAGGTTGTTATACACGGTGCTGTATTTCCAATTGTCAATATTCTTAATGATAATTGATACATCCAGTGATGATTATCGATCAGAGATATGGCTTAAACAATCTTAAAACGGGATGCCGCGTTGGCTCTGACTGCGCTGATGGCTATGTTTAGTACCCTGTTGTCAATTCTGAATATGGTACTGTCTGTGCTCATTCCAGAAGTGCAGTATAACATAAATCAGCACCGAACAGATTAACCCAGCGGCTACGGTGATGTGGTACTGCATGTACTATATATCGTACTGTCAAATGTAATTGTCGCTAGCTGTAACTGTACCATACATTCATTATCCTAGAACTGCCGTGGAATTTATATCACCAGTGAACACATTAATAAAACGGCTACAGTGCTGCGAATATGGCTGCTCTAAGTACTGTTTCCTCAATTGTTAATACCTCGAGATGTGACGTATCCGTCTTTTGCCATTCTTGTACTGCTATACAATCATACTCATCATTGAACAGGTCAACCCAAAGGATACAGTGCTCCGTAAATGGGTATACTAGGGACCGTACTGTCAATTGTAAATATATCAAGACATAACCGTACCATACGCTGATCACTCTAGACTTACTTTTGAATTTACGTCATCCGTGAACTAATTTATGCATCAGCTACTGTGTAGTTATGGCGGCCGTACTCAGTACTGTTTCCTGAATTGCTGATATCTCGAGCCATAATGGATCTGCTTATTGTCATTCTAGAATAGCTATATAATGTTAATCATCTGTGACCAGAGTAAACAAAGGGTTACAGTGCTCGGTTGACGGACATACTCAGTGTTGTATTGACATATGTCAGTGTCTCCAGCAACAATTGCCGAGTCCTTTGATGATTCTATAATTGCTGAAGGATTTAGATATTCAGCGAGCAAATTAATGAAATGACTGTACTAATCTGTGGATGGTTACGGGGTTTACGATTTTGTCATCTGTCAAAAGCTCTACCCATATTTCATCTATCTATATGTCATTCTGGAATTGCTAACGGGTTTAAATCATCAGCGAATAACTTAATCCTACGGAAAAATAAATGTCATGATGGTTGTTGACGATACCGTTTTGTCCACTGTTAACATCTCAAACGATAATAGATTTTTCTTTTTTCTTCCTGGAATTGCTATGAAGTGTAAATCATTAGGAAGCTGATTAATCCAGAGGCTACAGTGTTCTGCTGGTAGGTGCACCAATAACCGTAGTGTCAATAGCAAATATCTCCAGCCATACATGTACTATACACTGATTATTGTTGAATTGCTGTGGAATTAACGTAATCAGTGAACAGATTAATACCTCAGCTACAGTATTATAATTATGTCTGCATTCAGTCGTGTGTTGTCAGTTCTTAATGTCTCGCGCGATAATGGAACTATATTTTGCCAGTCTAGATATTCAATAGAATTTAAATCATCAGTCACCATCTTAATCGAGAGGAAAATGTTCTCTGTTGATGGCTATACTCAATACGGTACAGGTATATTTCAATGCCTCCATCGTCAATTGCTCTAGCTAATGATGGGTATATAATTACTGAGGAACTTAGATGATCCTCGAACAGATTAATTCAATTGATATAGTATTTTGTGGACGGCTGTACTCAGTACTGTATTGCCATTTGTCAATATCATATCCTTTATATGATAAATCCTTTGTTCATTCTAGAATCGCTATAGAAATTAAGTCGTCTGTGAACGTATTAATCCAACGGCCACTGTTCTCTGCTAGTGGATGCACTACGTACCTTAATGCCAGTTGCAAATATCAATAGACATACCTGATATTCACATTGATAATCGTAGAGTTGCTATAGAATATGAAACATCGGTGTCCTGATTAGTAAAACGGCTCCAGGGCACCGTTCATGACTACACTCAGTACTGTATTGACATATGATGATAACTCCAGCGACAATTGATAACTCCTTTCATTGATCTACTATCGCTGAGGAATTTAGATGTTCAGAGGACAGATTAAATCTGTGGCCATAGCATTGTTCAGATGGCTACACTGTCTACTGTCTTGTCATTTGACAAAGCCGCTACCGGTATGTGGAATATAGATTGACAGTTTTAGGACTGCCATCGAACATAAATAACCATTGAACAAATTAGTGCATCGCATTCCGTACCGTTATGATGGCCGAATTCAGTACTGCTTTGTCATTTGTTAATATATCGAAAAATAATGCATATACCATTTGTCACTCTAGCATTGCTACATAATATATGTCATCAGTGATCGGAGCAATACAACGGCTACAGAGCTCCTGTGATGGACGTACTTGGTTCCGAACTATCAATTGTATATATCTGTAGCCATACCTGCAACCTGAATTCATTATTCTCAAATTGCTGTGGAAATTATATCATCAGTGTACAGTCTAATACCACGGATGCAGTACTGCGATGATACCTACACTCATTGCTGTGTTGTCTTTTCTCAATTTCACGAGCGACATTGGATCGGTCTTTGGACATCCTAAAAATGCTATAGAATTTTAAACATAAGTCAGCAGAATAACTCAACGGCAACAGTGTTCTCTTGAAGGAGGCGAAAATTACAGTACTGTCATTTGTAAATATCTCTAGGCTCAACCGTCCTATGTATTGACAATTCTAGAGTTACTTCTAAATTTAAGATATGTGTGAAGAAATTAGTCAAACGGGTGAAGTACTGTGATGGTGGTTGTGCTCTGATCTGTTTCCTCAATTCTTAACATCTAGATATATAGCGGATGCGTCTTTTGTCAATCTTGATTAGCCATATGTACTAAATCTTCATTGAACTGGCTAATCCATTGCCTACAATGCTCTGTTGGAAGATGTACCAGCTGCCGTACTGGGGATTGTAAATGTCTTCAGTCATAACTTATGTACACAATGATTGTCCCGAGAAATACCGTGAAATTTAAATCATTGCAGAAAAGACTAATCCAACGGCTACGGTGCTGTATTGGTGGGTGCACCAAGTATCGCGCTGGGAGTTGTAAATACCTTTACATGTAACAGATGTATGCACTGGCCATTCTAGAACTACAGCTGAATATGAATCACAAGTGTAGAAATTAATCCAACGGCTACAGTACTTTGATTACGGCTGTACATAGTACTGCGTCGTTAGTTGTTAAAATCTCGAGATTTGACGCATCTGTCCTTTCTCATTCCAGAACTGCTAGAGAAAACAAATCATCATTGAACAATTCAATGCAATGGATACAGTGCACTGTTTACAGATGTACTAGGAACCGTACTCTCAGTTTTAAATATCCCTAGACATAACCGTACTATACATTGACCATTCTAGAATTGCTGTTAAACATAAATTATCTGCGAACAAATTATTCCAATGGCTAAAGTACTGTGATGGTCGCTGTACTCATTACAGCTTCGACTATTGTGCATCTCTCGAGCGATGCTGAGTCGGAACTTCGTCGTTCAAGAATTGCAATAGAATTTGAAGCATCACTGAAAATGTTGATCCAACTAATACAGTGATCTATTGGCGGACGTACCAGCAACCGTACTGTGAATTGCAAATATCTCTAGCTATAATTGATGTGCGCATAGACTATTCTATAGCTGCTGCGGAATTCAAATCACAACTGGCGTGATTAATCATACGGCTACAGCGTTCTCTTGGTGGATGTACCAACTACCGTACTGGGAGTTTTAAATGTCTCTGTCCATAACAGGAACATACATTTATTATTTTAGAGCTACAATCCAACGGACGTAATAATGTGATGGCTGCACTCAGGACTGTTAATCCAATCGTTAGTGTCTCGATCCATATGGGATTTGTCTATTGTGATTCTAGATTTGCAATAAAATCTACATTACCGTTGAAGAGGAAAATTCAGTGGCTACAGAGCTCTGTTGATGGATGTACTACGTACCATACTGTCAATTATAAGTGTCTGTACCCTCAACGGTACTGTAGGTTGAGTATTCCTGAATTGCAGTTGAACTTAGATTTTCAGTGCGCAAATGGTTCCAACTGCTAAAGTACTGTGTCGGTGGCTGTACTCAGTACTGCTTCGACAATGGAGCATGTCCCGAGCGATAATCGGTAAGTCCCTCTTACTGTTCAATTTCAATAGAATTCCAATCGTCACTGTCCAGGCTGATCAAGCTGCTGCAGTGCTATATTTGTGGATGTAAAGTCAATATTACTGGAAATTGCCACTATCGCTAGCTATAATTGATATATGCGTAGATTATTCGAGTTAAGCTATAGAATTTAAATCGTCATTGTACAGATTAATCCAACGGAGGCAGTGCTGTGATGATGGTTGATATGTGTACAGTTTTGTCAAATGTCATTGCATCGAGCAGTGACGAATCCGTCTTTTGCCATTCTTGCATTGCTGTAGAGTCGATATCATCATTTAACAGATCAATCCAGCGGATGTAGTGCACTGTGGATGCACGTAATATGTGCCGTTCTGTTGTTTGTAAATATCGTTAGTCATAACCGTACAGTACGCTGGTTTTTCTATAATTGCTGTTTAATATAAAGTCTCTGAGGGCAATTTAGTGCAACGGATAAGGTACTGTGATTGTGGCGGTACTCAGCACTGCTTTGAAAACTGTTAACATCTAGAGCGATAGTGGGAGCCTCCAGTGCCACTCTAGAATTGCGATAGAATATTCATCACCGCTGAGGTGATTAATCCAAATGCCACTGTACTCTCCTGTTGGATGCACCTACTGCTGTGCTGAGAGATCTAAATATCTCAAAACAAAACTGACGTGTACATTGCTTTTTTCTAGAAATACTGTAGAATTTAAGTCATCCCTGAAATTACTAATTCAACGGATACAGTGCAGTATTGGGGGGTGTAACAATTTCTGTACTCCGAATTATATACATCTCTAGCCATAACTGATGTATACATTGATTTATCTAGAATTACGGTGGAACTTAAGCCATGATTGGACAAATCAGTCCAACGACTAAAGTACTCTGATGGTAGCTGTACCCATTACTGTTTCGACAATTGTTAATTCCTCCAGCGATAATCAGTTAGACCTTCGGCGTTCTAGAATTGAAAAGAATTTATGTCATTACAGAACATATTGAACCATCGTCTACAGTGCTGTATTGGTGGATATAACTAATACCGTACTAGGTAATGTAAATGCCCTTTGCCATGACTAATGTATGCATTGGTCATCCTAGGAATACTGGGAAATCTAAATCATCACTGAGCGGACCAATCGAACGTCCACTGCGCCCTATTGGAGGACGTGCCGACGACCCTACTGGGAACTGCAAATATCACTAGTTATAACTGATGTGCACATACACAGGTTAAGCAAACGTGAGCAGTGTTATGGTAACGTCTGGTCTCTGTACCATTATGTCAGCCTTCATCTGACCGAGATATAACGGATCAGTATTTTGCCATTGAATTGCTATATAATACATATCATCTCTGTGCAGTCTAATACAGCGGCTACAGTGCTCCCTTGGTGGATGTACTAAGTACCTTATTGTCAGTTGTGAATATCTGTGGCCATTTCCATGTACAGATTATTACATAGATTATTCTAGAACTGCTGTGGAATTGAAGTAATCTCTGTACCCATAAATCCAACAGCGACCGTGCTCTATTGATGGACGCTCCGTCTGACATACGGGGAATTGGAAATACCTTTCCCAAAGCTGATGTATTAATTGGTTATTCTAGACTGCTCGGAAATTTATATAACCGCTGATCAGATCTGTCGAACGCCTAAGTGCTCTATTTGTGGATGTACCGACGACCGTACTGGGTGTTGCAAATACTTCTAGTCATAACTGGCGTATACATAGATTATTCTAAAACTAAAGTGGAATTTAAGTCGCCAATGAACATATTAAGCCAACGGGTGCAGTGCTGTGGTAATATCCGATCTCAGCACCATTATGTCAATTATCATTAGCTCGAGATATGACGGATCTGTCTTTTGATATTCTAGAATAGCTATAGAATATAGATCACCGTTGTACACGGTAATCCAACGGCAACAGTGCCCTGTTGATGGATGTACTATATACCGTACTGCCAAATGCAAGTATCTCTACCCATGGCCGTAAAACACAATGATTATTCTAGAATTGCTGTTAAATATAAGCTATGAGTGAACAAATTATTCCAACGGCTAATGTACTGAGATTATGCCTGTACTGAGTACCGTTTCGTGAATTGCTAGTGTCGCGAGCGATAATGGATCGGTCGTTTGCCTTTCTAGAATTGCAAGGTAGTTTATATCAGCAGAGAACAGATTAAACCAACGGCTTCTGTTCTGTGATGGTGGCAGTGCTCAGTGCCATTATGGCAATTGTCATTACCTCGAGCTGTGTCGAATCTGTCCTCTATCTTTCAAGAGTTGGTATAGCATCTCCATCATCATTAAAGAGGTAAATCCAACAGCTACAGTGTTTTGTTGATTGATGTACTTGGTACAGAACTGTCGATTCTAAGTATCCCTAACCATCACGGTCCATATATGGATTATTCTAGAATTCCCGTTAAAGCTAAATTGTCAGTGAGGAAATCAGTCCGACGTCAAAGGCACTGTGACGAAAGCTGTCGCCAGTACTGTTTCGTCAATTGCTAATGGCTCGAGCGAAAGTGGGTCAGCAACTTGTCATCTTGGAATTGCAAATGGATATAAATATTCACCAAACGGGCCTATCCAACGGATACATTATTGTATTAGAGGATATATCACTATTGTACGGGGATTGGTAAATATCTCTAGCCACAACTGATGTATGCTTTGATTATTCTAGATCTGTCGTATTTAAGGCATCATTGAACACATTAATACAGTGGCTGCAGTACCTTCATGAATGCTGTGGTCCACTGTATAATTTTATGTATTATTATTTTCTCGAACTACAAAGGATCCGTCTTTTAATAGCCTGGAATTGCTATACAACCAGCATAATCGTTGAACAGGTATATTCAAGGGCTTCAGCGCTCGGTTGATGAAAGTACTGAGGACCGCTCTGTCAATTGTAAATATATTTAGCCGTACCCGAATAATACATTGATTATTTTAGAATTGCTTCCGAATTTACGTCATCAGTGAACATATTAATCCAGCGTACGTAGTATTGTGACGATGGCCCTGACCAGTACTGTCTCGTCAAATGCTAATTTCTCGAGAGAAAATGGGCCCATCCATTGACATTCTAGAATTGCAAACGATCTTAAATCATCGCCGAACAGGCTAGTACATCGGCTACACTGCCCCATTGGTGGATAAGCCGAATACCGTTTTGGGAACTGTTAACATCTCTGATTGCAACTGAAGTACACATTGATCCTTCTAGTTTCACTGTGGAATATAGGTGATCAGTGGACAAATGAGTCCAACTGCTAAAGTACTATGATGATTGCCGTACTCAGTACTGTGTCGTCAATTGTTAATGTCTCGAGCGTTAATGTGCCTGACCTTTGTCATTCTATAATTGCGAAAGAATTTAAATCTTCACAGAACAGGTTGTTCCAACGGCTATCGAGCCCTATTGGTGGATGTAAAAGTTAACTCACCATGAGTTCTGAATACCTCTCGCCATAACTGATGTTGACATTGACATTTCTAGAACTACTGTGGATTTAAGTCTTCACTGAGCTGACTATTCCACATCCTAAGATGCTCCATAGGTGGGTGCACTAACTACCGTACTGGGAATAGTATATACCTCTAGCCATAACTGCTGTATACATTGATTATTCTAGAACTACTGTGGAGCATAAGCCATCAGTGAACAAATTAATACAACGACAGTGGAGCTGGGGCGATGGCTCTACTCAGCAGAGTTATGCCAGCTCTTAATATCGGCAGCTCTGGAGGAAAGTATCATTTGTTAATCTAGTATTGTTATATACTGAACATCGTCATTGAGGACGTTAATTCAGCGAATACAGTGCTCTGCTGATGGATGTATTAGGTACCGCACAGTCAACTATATATACCTCTGGCCGTGTTAGCACTACAGATTGATTATTCCCGAATTGTCGTTAAGGTTACATTGTCAGTGCTCAAATTATTACGATGGCTAAGGTACTGTGAGTACGACCGTACTCAGAAATTTGCGATGCTTCGAATGCAATAAAATATGAATCACCATTGACAATATTAATCCGACTGCAAAAGCGATCTATTGGTATACGTACCAACTACCGTGCTGGGAATTGTAAATATCTCTAACTATAGCTGAGGTATACATGGATTATTCCAGAGCTACTGTAGAATCTACATCATCAGTGTACAAATTAATCCAAAGGCTACAGTACTGTGATTACGGATGTACTCATTTCTGTTACGTCAATTGCTTCTATCTCGAGCTACAACAGATCAGGCTTTTGTCATTCTGTTATTCCTATAGAATATAAATCATCATTGAGCAGATTAATCCAACGGCTACAGTCTTCTATTTTTGGATGTACCAATTCCTTTCCTTTGCCTTGTTAATATCTCTAGCTGAAACTGATGTATACAAACATTTTCCCAGTGCTGCAGTGGAGTTTAAGTCATTTGTGAACAAATGAATCCAATGGAAACGGTACTGTGATGACAGCTGTACTCTACAATGGTTTGCAAATAGTTAATATCTCGAGCGATAATGAATCCGGCTCTTGTTATTCTAGAATTGCTAGAGAATTTTTGTCGTCTCTCAGCAGATTAACCAATCGGCTATACTGCTGTATTGACGGCCATGCTCAGTAGTGTATTGATATACTCTAACGTCTTAAGCTAGAATCGCTGAAAGCATTAATAATTCTATAACTTCTAAGGAATTTAGATGGTATGCGAGCAGAATATTTCAATGGCGCTGACATTGTGTAGATTGCTGCGCCCAGTATTGTATTGTCATTCGTCAATGTCTCTATTTATATGTGACTCATCCGCTGATCGCTCCAGAGTTGCAGAACAACATAGATGGTCAGCGAACACATTATTTCTATGGCAAAGCATTGTGATAATGGCTACAGTCAGTAATCTTTTGTCATTCGTCACTGACACCAAAGGTATCTGATCTACCCATTGATCATTCTGGAACTCCTATAGAGTATGTATCATTGGCGGACAGATTAATACAGCGGCTACACTGCTCTGATTCTGGATGCATTGAGCACGGCGCTGCTAAATATTATATCTCTGGACATAACTGATGTATATATTGATTATTCTAGAATTAGTGCGGAATTTAAATCGTCATTGAACTAATAAACGCAACGGCTACAGTACTGTAATGATTGCTATACTCGGTACTGTTTGGTCAAAGGCTAAATCCTCGAGACCTAATGGGTCTGCCTTCTGTCATCATAGACTTTTTATAGAATTTATATCACGGAACAGATTAAACCGAATGCTGCAGTGCTATGTCGGTTGTCGTACAAGGTACGGCACCGAATATTGTAAATATCTCTAGA
>NW_016916114.1:0-953 GCF_001483705.2 Eufriesea mexicana | reverse complement strand
GTACTGTTCCGTTAATTGTTAACGTCTTGAGCGATAATGGATCTGACTTCATACATTCTGGGACTGATGCAGAATACACACCGTAAGTGAACGGATTAGTGGAATGGAAGCAGTGCTCCGTTGGTGGAAGTAATGAGTACCGTACTGTCAATAGCAAATGTTCCTAGACGTACCCTCTCTATGGATTGATAATTCTTGACTTGCTGTGGAATTTGTCATCAATGGACAAATTGTTCCAAAACCTACGTTAGTCTGATGATTGCTGTACTCAGTCCTGCTATATCTGTTGTTAATGCCTGGAGATATAAGCGATGAGTAATTAGTCACTTTAGAATTGCTATGAAATCCAAGCAACCACTGATGAGAATAATCCATCGGCTACAGCGCTCTCTTGGCGGATGTACTGAATACCCTACTGTAAGTTTTTATCGTCCCTAGCCATAACAGTGGTGTGCATTTACTATACTAGAATGGCGGTGGAGTTTATATCACCAATGGACAAAGCATTCCATCGTACACAGTACTGCGAATCTGGCTGCACTCTGTACAGCGTTATCAATGTGGGTTAATGGATCTGCCTATATTCATTCTAGAAGTGATGTGAAATATAAATTCAGCGAACGTATTAGTTCAATGGCTGTCGTGCTGTGTAAATGGTTACACCAGAAACGGTACTGTCATTTTTCAGTATATCTACCATTACTTAAGCCATTCATTTATCATTCTAGGAATGCTATTTTGTTTAAATAATCAGTGAGAGGATTAATAGAACGGCCACAGGGTTGTGTTGGTTGACGTACTGGCAACTGCATTGTCAATTGTAAACGTTGTCAATTGTCAATTGCATCTCTATACGTACCCGTACTATGCATAGGTCATTCTAGTATTTTTGTGGAATTTGAGCCATCAATGTATAAATTGTTCCATCAGTACAGTGATGACGGCTGCACTCA
>NW_016916113.1:0-637 GCF_001483705.2 Eufriesea mexicana | reverse complement strand
TTTTACTAACATTTTCGACTAATATCGTGGTGAGCTAACTTCTTTGCAGAGGTATGGAGGACACATTCTTTTGGCGTGCTATAGCCATTTCAATGCTGCAGAATCGGGCTGAGAGGTTCAATTTTATTGTCATTTTCGATTAATATCGTGGTGAGCCAACTTCTTTCATAGGTAAGGAGGGAAAAGGCTTTTGGCCTGCTATAACCATTGCAATGCTGCCGAATCGGGCTGCAAAGTTGAATTTTATTGACATTTTCGACTAATATCGTGGTGAGCTAGCTTCCGTGCATAAGTATGGAGGAAAGATACTTTTGGCGTGCTATAGCCATAGCAATGCAATAGAATCTTCCTGGAAAATTCAATTTTATTGACATTTTGGGCTAATATCGTGGTGAGCCAACTTCCTTGCATAAGTAAGGAGGAAAGATTCATAAGTAAGGAGGAAAGATCCTTTTTGTGCGCTATAGCCATTGCAATGCTGCAGAATCGGGCTGGAAAATTCAATTTTATTGACATTTTCCATTATTATCGTGGTGAGCTAGCTTCCTGGCATATGTGTAGAGGAAAGATCCGCTTGGTGTGCTATAGCCATTGCAATGCTGTAGAATCGGGCGGGAAATTTCAATTTTATTGACAT
>NW_016916112.1:0-2054 GCF_001483705.2 Eufriesea mexicana | reverse complement strand
GAATATTCAATTTTATTGACATTCTCGACTAATATCGTGGTGAGCAAATTTTCTTGTATAAATTAGGAGAAAAGATCCTTTTGGCATGCTGTTGCCATTGCAACGCGAAAGAACCTGCCTGGAAAATTCAATTTTAATGACATATTCGACTTATATCGTGGCGAGCTAATTTTCTTGCTATAATAAGGAGGAAAGATACTATTGACATGCTATAGCCGTTCAAATGCTATAGGATTTGACTGGAAAATTCAATTTTATTGACATTCTCGACTAATATCGTGGTGAGCTAATTTTCTTGTGTAAATAAGGAGAAAAGATGCTATTGTCATGCTATAGCCATTGCAATGCGATAGAATCAGACTGGAGAATTCAGTTTCATTAATATTTTTGACTGATATCGTGGTGAGCTAATTTTGTTCAATAAATAAGGAGGAAAAATTCAATTGGCATGCTAAAGCCATTGCAATGATATAGAATCTGACAGGAAAATTCAGTTTTATTGACATTTTCAACCAAAATAGTGATGAGATAATTTTGTTCAATAAAGAAGGAGAAGAGATTCTATTGGCATGCTATAGCCATTGCAATGCTATAGAATCTGACTGGAAAATTCAATTTTATTGACATTTTCAACTAATACCGTGTTGCGCTAGTTATCTTCCATAAGTAAGTATGAAAGATTCCATTGGCATGCAATCGCCATTGGAATGCGATAGAATCTGACTGGAAAATGCAATTTTATTGGCACTATCGACTAATATAGTGGTGAGCGGTTTTTCTAGCATGTATAAGGGGAAAAGATTCTATTGGCTTACTGTAGCCATTGCAATGCTATAAAATCTGACTGGAAAATTCAATTCTATTAACATTTTCTACTAATATAGTGGTGAGCTAATTTTCTTGCATAAATAAGGCGGAGAGACTGTATTGGCCTGATATAGCCGTAGAAATTATATAGAATCTGACAGGAACGTTCAGTTTTATTGACTATTTCACCTTATATCGTGGTGAGCTAGTTTTTTTGCGTTAATGAGGAGGAAAGATACTATTGACATGCTATAGCCGTTGAAATGCAATAGAATTTAACTGGAAAATACAATTTTATTGACATTTCGACTAATATAGTGGTGAGCCGATTTTCATTCATAAATAAGGAGGAGAGACTGTATTGGCATGCTATAGCCATTGAAATTCTAGAGAATCTGAGTGGAAAATTCAATTTTATTGACAATTTCGGCTTATATCGTGGTTAGCTAATTTTCTTGTGTTAACAAGGAGGAAAGATACTATTGACATGCTATAGCCGTTCAAATGCTATAGGATTTGACCGGAAAATTCAATTTTATTGATATCCTCGACTATTATCGTGGTGTGCAAATTTTCTTGTATAAATAAGGAGAAAAGATCCTATTGGCATGCTATAGCCATTGCAATGCGATAGAATCTGTCTGGACAATTCAGTTTCATTGATATTTTTGACTGATATCGTGGCGAGCTAATTATCTTGCATAAATAAGGAGGAAAGGTTCCATTGGCATGATATAGCCGTTCAAATACTATTGAATTTGACTGGAAAATTCAGTTTTATTGACATTTTCGAGTAATAACGTGGTTAGCTAATTTGCTTGCACGAATAAGGGGGAAAGATTCTATTGGCATGATATAGCCACTGCAATGCTGTAGAATGTGATCCGAAAATCCAATTTTATTAACATTTTCGCCTAATATCGTGGTGAGCTCATTTTCTTGAATAAATAAGAGGAAAGATACTATTGGCATGCTATAGCCGTTGCAATGCAATAGAATTAGACTGGAAAGTTCAATTTTATTGACAATTTCAACTAATATCGTAGTGCGCATGTTATATTGCATAAATAAGGATGAAAGATTCCATTGGCATGCTAATGCCATTGCAATGCGATTGGATCTGGCTGGAAAATTGAATTCTATTGACATTTTCAACTAATATAGTGGTGAGCTAGTTTTCCTGCATAAATAAGGAGAAAAGATCCTATTGGCATGCTATAGCCATTGCAATGCGATAGAATCTGACT
>NW_016916111.1:0-14004 GCF_001483705.2 Eufriesea mexicana | reverse complement strand
TGCATCCATACAAACATCCTTACATACATCCATACATACATACATCCATACAAACATCAAAACGTACATGCATACATACATTCATACATACATGCATACATGCACCCTCGCATACATCCATACATGCAACAGTACTTCCGCCCATCCACCCATTCGTTCATCCACCCACATATACATATATCCATGCATCTGTACATACATACATGCGTACATCAATAAATCCATACATACACAACTCTAATACATCCATACATTCAAACATCCATACATACATCCATACATACATCCACACATACAACCACAAAAACACCCATACATACATCCATGCATACAACCTTACAAACACCCATACCTACACACATGCATACATCCACACATACATCCATACAAACATCCATAGATATATCCATTCATACATCCGTACATCCATCCATATACTCATCCATACGTCCTCGCATCCATACATCCATAAATCCTACCATACGTACCATCATCCCTTGATACATCCACCCATTCATACATCCATACATATATACATACATACATGCATACATACGTACATGCCTCCATTGATACCTGAAACCATCCATTCATTCATCCATCCATACTGCCATCCTTCTGTACATCCATCCATCCATACATCCACCCTTCCATACACCCATCGATTCATACATACACCCATACATACATCCATACATACATCCATACATCCATCCATCCATCCATCCACCCATCTATCCACCCATCCATCCATTCATACTTCCATCCATCCATACATGCATATCATCCATACATACATCCATACAAGCATCCATACATACATCCATGCATACATCCATACAGCCATACAGCCAGCCATCGATACATACATCCATCCGAATTTCCATCCTTCCATACACACATACATCCGGCACGTCCACCCATCCATTTATCCATCGATCCATACAGCCTTACATACATGCATCCATCGAACCATACATCTCGCCCACCCATACATCCATCCGTACTTCCATCCTTCCATACACCCATACATCCATTCGTCCACCCATCAATTCATCCATCGATACATACGGCGGTACATTATCGATCCTTGCATGTACCCATCCATACATCCATCCATCCATTCAATCATGCATACACGTCCATAAATCCATCCATCCATACATCCATCCAACCATACATACATCCATACATACATCCCTACATACATCCATACATCCATTCATCCATACATCCATCCTTCCATACAGCCATCCATCCATTCATACCTCCATCCATCCATTCATACCTCCATCCATCCATACATACATACATTCATACATACATGCATCCATACATGCATACGTGCGTACATCCATACATCCATACAACCATCCATCCATACACACATACAGCCGTCCATCCGTCCATCCGTCCATCCATACCACAATCCTTCAATACATCCATCCATCCATACCACCATTCAACCATACATACATACATTCATGCATCCATCTTTCCATACATCGATCCATCCATACATCCACCCATCCATACATGCATCGAACCACGCATCCATCCATCCATACAAGCACGCATACATACATCCATCGATACATGCATCTATCCACCCATACATCCTTCCACCGTTTCATACATGCGTACACACCAATAAATCCATCCATACATACATCCATCCGTCCATACAGCCGTCCATCCGTACATTAATCCATCCGTACTTCCATGCTTCCATAGACCCATCCATCCATACGTCCACATATCCATTCATCCATCGTTCCATACAGACATACATACATACATTCATCGATCCATACATCTGTCCACCCATACATCCATCCACCAATCCAGCCACCCATCGATACATACATACATATATCAATACAACCATCCATCCAACCATACATCCATACATCAGTACATCCATACATTCGTACATCCATAGGTCCATAGATCCATACATCCATACGTCCATACATGCATACATCAATACATTCTCACATCCATACATTCAAACATACATACATTCATACATGCATACACCCACGCATCCATATATCCATACATCCATCAATCCATACATTCACCCATCCATACATCCAAACATTCATACATCCATCCATCCATACATCCACCCATCCATACACCCAAACTTTCATGCATTCATACATCCATAAATCCATCCATCCACACCTCCATCCATCCACACCTCCATCCATCCACACATCCATCGATCCATACATTCATACATATATACGTCCATTCATTCGTACATCCACTATTCCATCCATCCATGATATACATGCATCCATACATACTCCCATACATACATCCATACATACAACTTTAACTGCATCGATACACAGATTTATACAGACATCCATAGATGCATCCATACATCCATTCATCCATACACCCATCCATCCATCCATGCATCCGTTCGTACAACCATCCGTCCATGCATCCTTTCATCCACACATGCGTACGCCCAGAAATCCTACCATCCGTACTTACAACCGTCGATGCATCCTCCATCCATGCATCCATACATTCACCCATAAACACATCTTTTACTACATCCATACATTCATTCATACAAACAACCATACATTCATGCATACACCCATACATCCATCTATCCATCGATCCATACATCCATACATATATTCATCCATCCATTCGTACATCCATATATCCACCCATTCATACATCCAGCAGCCTTTCCATCCATCCATGCATACATCCATACATACATCTCTACATACATCCATACATACATCCATCCATCCACCCAGCCACAAATCCATCCAACCATACATCCATCCATCCATACATTAATACATCCATACATCCGTCCATGCGCACATCCATCTATCCATACGTCCACCCTTCGATACATCCATCCATCCATACATCCACCCATCCATACATCCATCGAACCATACATCTATCCATCCATACGTCAATCCACCAATTCATCCATCCATCCTTACATTCATTCATATATCAATACATACATCCATCCATCCATACATCCATACATCCGTACATCCATACTTTCGTACATCCATACATGCATAAATATTCACATCCATACAGCCATGCATCCGCACATCCGTCCATCCACACCACAAACCATCCATACATCCATACATCCATTCATCAATCCACCAACCCATCCATCCATCCATCCATACATCCATGCATACACCAATACATACATCCATACATACACCCATACCTTCAACCAAACATACATCCATACATACATCCATCCATACATCCATACATACATCAATACATCCTTCCATACATCCACCTTGCCACACATCCATCCATCCATACATCCACACAACAATGCATCCATCCATCCATCCATACATCCATACATACATCAATACATGCATCCATACGCCCATCCATCCATCCATGCATCCGTTCACACAAGCATCCAACCATGCATCCATACATCCACAAATCCATACATCCATAAATCCTACCAGCCGTACCTCCAACCGCCGACGCATCCATCCATCCATACATCCATACATACATACATACATCAAAACATACATCTATACATACAATCATACATACATTCATCCATACATCCATACATTCATCCTTAGATACATCCACACATACATCCATACATACATCCGCACACGCACACATCCATAAATCCATCCATCCATACATCCATCCAGACATACATACATCCATACATCCATCCAGCCATACATACATCCATACATCCATCCATATATACATCCATACATCCATGCATCCATACATCCATCTCATCATCCATCCATCCTTCCATACATCCATACATATATACATCCATACATCCATAACACCGTATCATCCATATATTCGTACATCCATACATACATGCATCCTCACATCCATCCGTCCATAGCTCCAAACATCCATACATCCACCCATCCATACATCCATACATCAAACCATCCATCCAGCCATCCATACATCCATACATACATCAATACATATTTCCATACATACACAAGTACATTCGTGCATACATACATCCACACACACACCCTTCCACACATAGATCCATACATCCATACATACATCCATAAAAACATCCATACATACATCCATACAAGAAACAATTCATGCATCCATACATCGGTACATCAGTCCATCCATCCATGCATATGTCCTGCAAAAAACATTTACATCCAGCCATACATTCATCCATCCATACAACCATACATCCATACATCCATACATACATGCATATATACATCCGTACATCCATTCATCCGTACATCCATACATTCGTACATCCATACATACATACAACCAAATATCCATACATCCATACGTCCATACATACAGCCACCGATACATCCATACATACGTACATCCATACATCCATACATCCATACATACAGTCATCCGTATATCCGTCCAACCATACATCCACAAATTCATACATCAATACATCCATAAATCCATCCATCCATACATTCATCCAACCGTACTTCCATCCCTCCATACACCCATCCGCCCATTCGTACACCCATCCATACATCCATCGATACACACAGCCATACATTCAAACATCCGCACATCCATACATACATCCGTACATACACCCATTCATCCATACTACCATACATCCGTCCATCCATACTTACATCCATCCAAACGTCCATACATGCACACATCCATACATCCGTAAAACCGCCAACCATGCAACCATCCATCCATGAATACATCCATACGTATATCCATACATCCATACATACACCGATATACCCATCCATACATACATACATCCACACATACATACATACAACCATACCCACATACATACATACATCCATAGATATATCCATACAGACATCAATACATACATCCATGCATACACCCATACCTTCATCCAAACATACATCCATACATGCATCCTCACATACATGCATAAATACATCCATACATAAATCCATACGAACATCCATACATAAATTCATGCATACATCCGCACATACATCCATACATACGTCCATGCATACACCCATAAATACATCCACACAAAGATCCATACATACATCCATACATCCTTACACTCATGCATCCATACATCTGTACTTCAAAACATCCATCCATCCATATATCCTGCCATCCACACATACATCCACACATACATCCATCCATCCACAAACCAATACATCCATTCATCCAGACATCCATACATATATATATCCATACACGCATACTCCCATCCATCCATACATCGACCCACCGATGCGTCCATCCATCAATACATTCATACATACATCAATGCATACATCCGTACTTACACCCATACATACATCCATCCATAGATTAATACATACACCCTCACAAACTTCCATAAATACGTCCATACATACATCCATACATACATCCATACATACATCCGTACAAACATCCATACATACATCCATACATAAATCCATACATTCATACATCCTTGCATTCATACATCCACACATCCATACATCCATAAACCCGTCCAACCAGACAACCATCCATCAATACATACATCCATCCATAAATCCACACATACATCCACACTTACGTCCATTCGCACATCCATACATACATCCATAGATATATCCATACAGACATCCGTACATACATCCATACATCCATCCATTCATGCATCCATACATACGCCCTTCCATCCATCCATACATCCGTCCTTCCACACATCCTTTCACCCGCTCTTCAGTTCATCCACACATCCATTCATCCGCCCGCACATCCATACAGACATACATCTACCGTTCCATACATCCATCCATTCATACATCAACCCATCCATACATCCAACGATCCATACATCCATCCATCCATACGCATATACACCAATCCTTCCATCCACCTATACACCCATACATTCATCAAAACATTCATCCATACATACAATTATACATTCATTCATCCATACATCCATACATACATCCATCCATACATCCATACATACATCCATCCATACATCCATACATCCGTATCCTCCACACATTCGTGCATCCATACATACATACATACATTCATCCATCCACCCATACATCCACCCACCCACACATCCATCGATCAATACATCCATACAACAATCCAACCATCCACCTATCCATACATCCATACATACATCCATCCATACATCCATACATCCGTATCCTCCACACATTCGTGCATCCATACATACATACATACATTCATCCATCCACCCATACATCCACCCACCCACACATCCATCGATCAATACATCCATACAACAATCCAACCATCCACCTATCCATACATCCATACATACATCCATCCATACATCCATACATCCGTATCCTCCACACATTCGTGCATCCATACATACATACATACATTCATCCATCCACCCATACATCCACCCACCCACACATCCATCGATCAATACATCCATACAACAATCCAACCATCCACCTATCCATACATCCATACATACATCCATCCATACATCCATACATCCGTATCCTCCACACATTCGTGCATCCATACATACATACATACATTCATCCATCCACCCATACATCCACCCACCCACACATCCATCGATCAATACATCCATACAACAATCCAACCATCCACCTATCCATACATCCATACATACATCCATCCATACATCCATACATCCGTATCCTCCACACATTCGTGCATCCATACATACATACATACATTCATCCATCCACCCATACATCCACCCACCCACACATCCATCGATCAATACATCCATACAACAATCCAACCATCCACCTATCCATACATCCATACATACATCCATCCATACATCCATACATCCGTATCCTCCACACATTCGTGCATCCATACATACATACATACATTCATCCATCCACCCATACATCCACCCACCCACACATCCATCGATCAATACATCCATACAACAATCCAACCATCCACCTATCCATACATCCATACATACATCCATCCATACATCCATACATCCGTATCCTCCACACATTCGTGCATCCATACATACATACATACATTCATCCATCCACCCATACATCCACCCACCCACACATCCATCGATCAATACATCCATACAACAATCCAACCATCCACCTATCCATACATCCATACATACATCCATCCATACATCCATACATCCGTATCCTCCACACATTCGTGCATCCATACATACATACATACATTCATCCATCCACCCATACATCCACCCACCCACACATCCATCGATCAATACATCCATACAACAATCCAACCATCCACCTATCCATACATCCATACATACATCCATCCATACATCCATACATCCGTATCCTCCACACATTCGTGCATCCATACATACATACATACATTCATCCATCCACCCATACATCCACCCACCCACACATCCATCGATCAATACATCCATACAACAATCCAACCATCCACCTATCCATACATCCATACATACATCCATCCATACATCCATACATCCGTATCCTCCACACATTCGTGCATCCATACATACATACATACATTCATCCATCCACCCATACATCCACCCACCCACACATCCATCGATCAATACATCCATACAACAATCCAACCATCCACCTATCCATACATCCATACATACATCCATCCATACATCCATACATCCGTATCCTCCACACATTCGTGCATCCATACATACATACATACATTCATCCATCCACCCATACATCCACCCACCCACACATCCATCGATCAATACATCCATACAACAATCCAACCATCCACCTATCCATACATCCATACATACATCACTACATACATCCATACATACACAAGTACATTCGTGCAAACATACATTCATACACACATCTTTCCACTCATCAATCCATACATCCATTCATTCATCCATACAAACATACATAGATACATCCATACAAGCATACATTCATGCATCCATACTTCTGAACATCAATACCTCCATCCATCCATATATCCTGCCAACTACACATACATTCATCCATACATCCATCCATCAATACAACCATACATCCATACATAAATACATCCATACATATATACATCCGTACATCCATTCAACCGTACATCCATTCATTCGTACATCCATACATACGTACATCCATACATCCATAGATCCATACGTCCATACATCCATACATCCATACATTCATACATCCATACATACATCCATCCATCCATCCATACATCCATACATCCACACATCCATAAATCCATCCATCCACACATCCATCCAACCATACATACATCTATACATCCATCCATACATACATTCATACATCCATACATCCATATATCCATACATCCATACATCCATCCATTCATTCATCCATCCATCCATACATCCACCCTTCCATACATCCATCAATCCATACATCTCTCCATGCATGCATCCATCCACCAATCCATCCATCCATCCATACGTCCATACATACATCAATACATCCATTCACCCATTCATACATACATACACCTGTACATACATCCACGCGTTCATACATACATACATCCATCCGTACATCCACCGATCCATAAATCCATCGATCCATGCATCCATACAACAATCCACCCATCCACCCATCCATACATACATACATACATCAAAACACATGTCCATAAATACACAAGTACATTCGTATATACATACATCCATACACACATCCATCCACACATCCATCCATACATCCATACATACATCCATACGAACTTCCATACATACACCCATACGACCATACATACATGCATCCATACAACTGTACATCAATACATCCATCCATCCATATATACTGCCATCTACGCATACATCCATACATACATCCATCCATCCATACACCCATCCATCCATACATATATGCATCCGTACATCCATTCATCCGTACACCCATACACTCGTACATCCATACATACATACATCCATACACACATACATACATACATCCCCTCATCCACACATACATACATCCATTCATACATCCATACAACCATACATCCTGCCATCCGTATGTCCGTCCAACCATACATACATCCATACATACATCCTTACATACAACCATAAATACATCCAAACATAAATCCTTTCGGCCATCCATACATACATACATGCATACTTCCATACAAACATCCAGACATACATCCATGCATACATCCATACATACATCCAAACAAACAACCACACATACATCCATACAACCATAAATTCATGCATCCATACATCTGTACATCAGTACTTCCATCCATCCAAATATACTGCCATCTACATATACATCCATCCATACAACCTTCCATCCATACACCCATACATCAATACATCCATACATCCTCACATATATACATACATAAATCCATTCATGCGTACATTCGTCCATACATAAATCAACCCAACCAGACATCCACCCATGCATACAACCATTCGTCCATACATCCATCCATCCATAAATCCATCTGTCCGTACATCCATCCATCCATAGATCCACCCACCCAAACATCCATCGAACCATACATCCATCCATCCATACAAACACCCATCCATACATCCAACCAACCATACATCCATACATTCATATATCCATACAACCACACATCCGTACATCCATACATACGTACGTACGTACATACATACATCCATACATCCATACATCCATACATCCATACATCCATACATCCATACATCCATACATCCATACATCCATACATCCGTACATCCACACAACCGTACATCCGTCCATCCATACCTCAATCCATCCATACATCCATCCATCCATCCATCTATACAAACATTTATCCATACATACATCCATCCATACATCCATCTTGCCATACAGTCATCCATTCACACAAGCACCCAACCATACATGCATCGATCCATAAATCCATCCAGCCATTCATCCATCCATCCGAACATACATACTTCCATACATGCACACATCCATATATCCATCGATGCATACAGCCACACATACATACATCCGCACATCCATACTTACATCCGCACATACACACATACATCCAAACTTCCATCCATACGTCCATCCGTACATACACCCATATATTCATTCTTCCATACATCCGTCCATCCATACATACATCCATCCATACATCCATACATACATCCAACCATACATCCATCCATCTATGCACCCATCCATCCATCCATGTATCCCTTCATCCAACCATGCCTCCATCCATACATCCACCCTTCCATACATCCATCAATCCATACATTATCCCGTCCATACTTCCATCGGTCCATACAACCATGCATCCAAACATCCATACATATATACATTCATACACCCATACACCCGTACATCCGACCCTCAATACCTCAATCCATCCTTTCATCCATCCATCCATACAGCCATTCATCCATACGTACATCCATCCATACATCCATCCTTCCATATATCCATCCATCCATACATACATCCACCAATCCTTCCATCCATCTACACATCCATACACACTTCAGTACATATGTCCATACATACCCACATACATCAATACATACAGTCATACATACACCCATACATACATGCATCAATACATACATACATACACCCTCACATACATCGATACATACAACCATACATACATCCATACATACATCCATGCATACATCCATATAAACGTCAAAACATACATCCATACATACATCCATGCATACATCCATACATACATCCATGCATACATCCATACATACATACATCCGTCCACCCATCCATAAATCTATCCATCCACCCACTCATAAATCCATCCAAACGTACATCCATCCATCCATACATTCCCACATCCATACATACGCTCATTCGCACATCCATTCATCCATAAGTCCACCCTTCGATACATTCATCCATCCATACTTCCACTCATCCTTGCGTCCACCGATCCATACATCTTTCCATCCATACATACATCCACCAATCCATCCATCCATCCATACATCCATACATATATCAATACATCCATTTATCCATTCACACACCCATACAACCGTACGTCCGTACATTCGCACATCCATACGTCCACACATCCATACATCCATACATCCATACATCCATACAGCCATACATCCATACATCCATACATCCATACATTCTTTCATCCATCATTCATACATACATATATCCATACATGCACACATCCATCCACCCATCCATCCATTAATGCATTCATGCATACATGCGTCCACCCGTACATGCATCCATCCATTCATACATACATACATCTGTACATACATCCATACGTACATTCATACATACATCCATCCGTACATACATCCATGCATCCACTCATCCACGTATCCATAAATCCATCAACCCGTTCTTGCATCCATCTATCCATACATACATCTATACATACATGCATAGAACCATCCATCCACACATCCTTCCATTCATTCATCAATCCATCCATACATACATACATATATACATCCATTCAGCCATACATCCATGCATATAGACATCCACACATCCATACATCCGTACACCCGTCCAACCATACCTCAATCAATTCATATACACATCCATGCAAACTACCATTCATCCATTCATACATCCATCCATACATCCTCCTTGCTATACATCCATCCATCCATACATCCACCCATCCATACATCCATCGAACCATCCATCCATCCATTCATACAAGCACCCATTCATACATCCATTGATCCATACATATATCCATTCATACATCCATGTATCCACAAATCCATAAATCCCTACTTATATACATCCGTACATCCATTCATCCGTACATCCATACATTCATACGTCCATACAACAATCCATCCGTCCAGACATCCATACATCCATACATACATCAATGCATACATCCCTACATACACAAATGCATTCATCCATACGTACAACCATACAAGCATCCTTCCATACATCCACACGTACATCCACCCATACATCCATCCATCCATACACGCATACATCCATACATCCATACATCCACACATATATACATTCATACATCATTACATCCATACATCCATACATACACCCATACACATCTCCACACATACATCAATAGCTATATCCATTCAGACATCCGTGCATACATTCATACATCCATCCGTATATGCATCCATACATACGCCCTTCCATACACGCATCCACACATCCATACATATATCCGCTCATACATCCATCCATTCATCCATACATACGTCCATACATAGACCCATACATACATCCATACGTACATCTAAACATACATTCATACATACATACTTACATACAACCATAAATACATACAAACATAAATACATTCGAACATCCATACATACATACATGCATATTTCCATACAAACTTCCATACAAACATCCATGCGTACATCCATACATACATCCAAACAATCATCCACACGTACATCCATACAACCATACATTGATGCATCCATACATTTGTACATCAATACCTCCATCCATCCATATAACCTGCCATCCACACATACATTAATCCATACATCCATCCAGCCATACAACCATACATCCATAAATCCATACATCCTTACATATACTCATCCATACATCCATACATCCGTACATTCGCCCATCCATAACTCAATCCATCCATACATCCACCCATCCATACAAATATTCATCCATACATACATCCATCCATAAATCCATCCTTCCATACATCCATCAATCCATAGATCCACCCACCCATACATCCATCGAACCATACATCCATCCATCCATACAGACACCCATCCTTACATCGATCGATACATACATCTATCCATCCATACATCCATCCATCCATACATTCATACATCCACACATCCATACATACGTTCATCCACACACCCGTACATCAATACATTCGTACATACATACATACATACATACATCCATACATTCATACATCAATACGTCCATACATCCATACATCCATACCCCCATACATTCGTACATACAAACATCCATACATACATACATCCATCCATCCAAACATCAATACATCCTCACATCCATACATCCATAAATATTACAATCCGTACTGCTATCCATCGATACTTCCATCCATCCACACATCCATACATATATACATACATACATCCGTACATACGTACATCCGTCCATCCATACCTCATACCATCCATACACCCATCCATCCATACAAGCCATCTTTCCATACATCCATACATCCATATATCCACCCTTCCATACGTCCATCGATCCATACATCCATGCAAGAATCCATCTACCCATCCATACACCTATACATACATCAATACATACATCCATCCATTCAAAAATCCATACATATATACATCCATACACCAACACATCCGTACATACATACATTCGTACAAAAACACATCCATACATCCACACATCAATACATCCATACATCCATACATCCACTCATCCAACGAGCCGTACATTCGCCCAACCAGACGTCCATGCATTCATAGATCCGTACATCCATAAATCCATCCATCCATACCTCCATACATTCATAAGTCCATACAACAATTCATCCATCCATACATCCATACATCCATACATCCATACATCAATACATCCATACATCCATACGTACGTACATCCATACATCCATAAACCCATACATCCAGCCATCCGTATATCCGTCCAACCATACATCCATACATTCATACGACCATACAACAATCCATTCATCCATACATCCATCGAACCATACATCCATCCATCCCTACATCCACCGACCAGTCCATCCATCCATACATACATCCATACACACGTCAATACATACAACCATATATACACCCATACATACATCCAAACATACATCCATACATACATCCATACATACAACCATAAATACATCCATAAATAAATCCATACGAACATCCATACATACATCCACACATCCTTGCACTCATGCATCCATTCATCTGTACATCCACACATACATCCATCCATATATCCTGCCAACCACACATACATCTACCCACACATC
>NW_016916110.1:0-882 GCF_001483705.2 Eufriesea mexicana | reverse complement strand
TACTCTCCAATAATGTGTTCTGCTTGGCTATGTGGAGGCCTGCAATAGTTGTCGCGGCACGGTGGGTTGAGTTAGCTTACGTTTAATTATATTACGGTTCGTAAGTTTGTGAGAGGACAGCTTTGACTTTAGTGATATAGTCCGCTATTAGTTGGACTACAGCGCCCCACAGAGCTCTGATATCTTCAGCATTGCTATGGGAAGGCCAGCAATAGTGGCCTCGGCTCGATACGTTCAGACAGAATACGTCCGGTTTGGTTGGGTTAGGCTAAGTCTGGTTAGGGCAGCTTTATCTTTTGTGCTGTACACTGCTCTTCGGTGGACTTCTCTTTTCTACTGTGCCCTAGCAAGTCCTGCTTCGCTCTCGGGAGCGTAACAACAGCGGCCTCGTCGCGTTAGTTTGTGCTTCGCTACGTTTGGCCTTGTGCTCTTGGCTTGGGTTGAAATCGGGTGGCTTAGACTTCTCTGATATACACTGCTATTCAATGGATTTCTGCGTTCTACCCTCCACTGAAGTGTCCTGCTTTGTTCTGGGGAGGCCAGCAATAGTTGTCACGGCACGTTACGATGTGTCAGGTTACGATTGGTTATGTAACGATTGGATATGTTAGGAGAGTATAGCTCTGACTTTGTGCTGTAGTCCGCTTTTAGGTGCATCTCGACGCCCTACTGGGCAATAATATTTTCGTCTTGGCTCTGCGAAAGCCATCAGTGTCGGTCTCGGCACGTTACGATAAATCAGGTTACGATGGGTTCGGTTGGGTTACTCTTTGTTTGGGTTGTGTAGCTTTAACTCTCGTTCTGTACACCGATGTAACATGCATTTCTGCGCTCTACTCTTCTCTAGCATATCCTGCTTGCCTCTTGGTAGGGCAGCATTAG
>NW_016916109.1:0-948 GCF_001483705.2 Eufriesea mexicana | reverse complement strand
GTACGGATGTATGGATTTATAGGTGTATGGTTGTGTGGATGTATGAATGTATGGATGGATGGACGTATGGATGGATAGATGTATGGAAGAATCATGTATGGATGGATGTATGTATGGATGAATGGTTGTGTGGATGGATGGTTGTATGGATGAATGGATGTACGGAAGAATGGATGTATGGATGAATTAAGGTATTGATGTATGTATGGATGGATGTATGGATGTATGAATGGATGGATGTGTATATGTATGGATGTATGGATTGAGGGATGAATGGATGAATGGAGGTGTGGATGGATTGATTTTTGGATGTATGGATGCTTGAATGTTTGGATGTATGAATGGATGGATGTACGGATGGATGGATGTAAGGATGTATGGATGTATGGAAGTATGCGTGTATGGATGTATGTATGTATGAATGTATGGTTCTAAGAGAGTATGGATGTGTGCATGTATGGATTTATGGAAGAATGGATGTATGGACGTATGGATGTACGAATTCACGGTTGTACGGATGTAGGGATGCATGGATGGATGGATGGATGTATTGATGTATGCATGGATATATGGATGGATGGATGGTTTGTTGGATGGATGTATGGATGGAGAGATGTATGGATCGATGGACGTATGGATGGGATGATGTGTGGATGGATGAATGTATCGAAGGGTGGACGTATGGATGGATGGATGTGCGGATGGATGATGTATGAATGTACGGATGGATGGATGTATGATTGGATGGATTTATGGATTGGTGGATGAATGGATTTATGGATGGGTGGATGGATGTACGTATGTACGGGTGTGTATAGATGTATGTGTGGATGTATGCATGTATGGATGTGTGCATGTATGGATGAACGAATGTATGGATGTAAGATGTGAATGGATGTACGGATGTATGGATGTATGTATGTATATCTGTGTGGCTGTACGGATGGC
>NW_016916108.1:18602-18832 GCF_001483705.2 Eufriesea mexicana | reverse complement strand
GCTATAGAATCTGCCTGGAAAGTTCAATTTTATTAACATTTTCGGCTAAAATGATGGTGAGCTTTCTTTCTTGCATAAATGAGGAGGAAAGGTTCTTTTGGCGTGCTACAGCCATTTCCATGCTCTAGAATCTGGCTGGAAAATTCAATTTTATTGACATTTTCGACTAATATCGTGGTAAGTGAACTTTCTTGCGTAAATAATGAGGAAAGCTTCTATTGACGTGCTAT
>NW_016916108.1:13869-18472 GCF_001483705.2 Eufriesea mexicana | reverse complement strand
CGTGCTACAGCCATTCTATTTCTATAGCATCTGGCTGGAAAATTCAATTTCATCGACATTTTCGACTAATATCGCAGTGAGCTAACTTTCTTACATATATAAGGCGGAAAGATTCTATTGGTGTGCTATGCGCACTTCAATGCTATAGAAACTGGCAGGAAAATAAGATGACACTGACATTTTCGACTAACATAGTGGTGAGCTGACCTCCTTGCTTAAGAAAGGAGAAAAAATCCGTTTGGAGTGCTGCAGCCAATTCAATGCTGCAGAATCTCTCTGGAAAGTACAATTTTATTGACAGTTACGACTAATATCGGAGTGAGCTCTCTTTTTTGCTAAAATACGAAGGGTAGATTCTATTGGCGTGATATAGCCATTGCGCTTCTATAGTATCTAGCTCAAAATACAATTTTATTGATATTTACGAATAATATGGTGGTGACCTAACTTTCTTGCATAAATAAGGAGGAAGGATTCTATTGGCGTGCTATAGCTATTGCAATGATACTGAATGTGGTTGGAAAATTCGAATTTATTGGCATTTTCGACTAATATCTAGGTGAGCTAGCTTTCTTGCTTAAATAAGGAGGAAAGATTCTATTGGCGTGCTATAGTCATAGGAAAGCTATAGAGTCTGGCTGAAAAATGCAATTTTATTGACATTTTCGTGTAACATCGTGGTGAGCTACCTTTCTTGCATAAGTAAGGAGGAATGATCCTTTTGGTGTGCTGTAGCCAGTGCAATTCTGCAGAATCTGGCTGGAAAACACAATTTTATTGACAGTTAGGACTAATATCGGAGTGGGCTCTCTTTGTTGCCAAAAAAAGGAGGGTGGATTATATTGGCGTGATATAGCCATTGCACTTCTATAGTATCTGGCTGTAAAATACAACTTTATTTACATTTTCGAATAATATGGTGGTGTGCTATCTTTCTTGCATAAATAAGGAGGAAAGATTCTATTGGCGTGCTATAGCTATTGCAATGATACTGAATGTGGTTGGAAAATTCGAATTTATTGGCATTTTCGACTAATATCTAGGTGAGCTAGCTTTCTTGCTTAAATAAGGAGGAAAGATTCTATTGGCGTGCTATAGTCATAGGAAAGCTATAGAGTCTGGCTGAAAAATGCAATTTTATTGACATTTTCGTGTAACATCGTGGTGAGCTACCTTTCTTGCATAAGTAAGGAGGAATGATCCTTTTGGTGTGCTGTAGCCAGTGCAATTCTGCAGAATCTGGCTGGAAAATATAATTTCATTGACATTTTCGGCTAATATCTTGTTGAGCTTACTTTCTTGCATAAATAAGGAGGAAAGATTCTATTGGCGTGCTAGAGCCATCGCAATGCTATAGAATCTTCCTGAAAAATTCAATTTTATTGACATTTTCGACTAATATCGTGGTGAGCTAACTTTCTTGCATAAATAAAGAGGAAAGATACCATTGGCGTGCTATAGCCGTTGCAATGCTCTGAAGTCTGGCTGTAAAACTCAATTTTACTAACATGTTCGACTAATATCTTAGTGAGCTACCATTTTAGCATATATAAGGCGGAAAGATACTGTTCGCGTGCTATAGTCTTTACAATGCTATAGAATCTGGCTGGAAAGTTCAATTTTATTGACAGTATCGACAAATATCGTGGTGAGCTACCTTTCCTGCATGAATAAGGAGGAAAGATTCTATTGGCGTGCTATAGCCATTGCAATGCTCTGGTATCTGGCTGGAAATTTTAATTGTACTGATATTTTCGACTAATATCGTGTTGAGCTGACTTCCTTGCATAAGTAAGGAGGAAAGATACTTTTGGAGTGCCATAGCCATTGCAATGCTCTGGAATCTGGATGGAAAGTTCAATTTTACTGACATTTTCGAATAATATCGTGGTGAGCTACCTTTCTTGCATAAACAAGGAGGAAAGATTCAATTGGCGCGCCAGAGTCGTTGCAAAACTATAGAATCTGGCTGGAAAATGCAATCTTATTGGCATTTTCGACTAACACCTTGGTGAGCTAGCTTTCTTGCTTAAATAAGGAGGAATGATTCTATTGGCGTGCTATAGTCATAGCAAAGCTATAGAATCTGGCTGAAAAATACAATTATACTGACATTTTCGACTAATATCTTTGTGAGCTAACTTTCTTGCATAAATAAGGATGAAAGATACAATTGGCACGATATGGACGTTGCAATGCTATAGAATCTGGCTGGAAAATACAATGTTATTGCCATTTTCGACTAATATCGCGGTGTGCTAACTATCTTGCATAAATAAGGAGGAAAGATACTATTGGCGTGCTATAGCCATTGCAATGCTCTGGAATCTGGTTGGAAAATTCAAATGTATTGACATTTTCGACTAATATCGTGGTGAGCTATGTCTCCCGCATAAATAAGGAGGAAAGATTCTATTGGCGTGCTATAGTCATAGGAAAGCTATAGAGTCTGGCTGAAAAATGCAATTTTATTGGCATTTTCGACTAATATCTGAGTGAGCTACCATTTTAGCATAAATAAGGCGGAAAGATTCTGTTCACGTGCTATAGTCTTTACAATGCTATAGAATCTGGCTGGAAAGTTCAATTTTATTGTCAGTTTCGACAAATATCGTGGTGAGCTACCTTTCCTGCATAAATATGGAGGAAAGATTCTATTGGCGTGCTATAGCCACTGCAGTGCCATAGAATATGCCTGGAAAGTTCAATTTTACTGACATTTTCGACTAATATCGCGGTGAGCTACCATTCTTACATAAATAAGGAGGAAAGGTTCCATTTGCGTGCTATAGCCATTGCAGTGCTATAGAATCTGCATGGAAATTTCAATTTCATTGACATTTTCGACTAAAATGTTGGTGAGCTATCTTTCTTGCATAAATGAGGAGGAAAGGTTCTTTTGGCGTGCTATAGCCATCGCAATGCTATAGAAACTGGATGGAAAATACAGTTTTATTAACATTTTCGACCAATATCGTGGTGAGCCATCTTTCTTGCATAAATAAGGAAGATGGCTTCAATCGGCGCGCTATAGCCATTTCAATGCTGTAGAATCTGTCTGGAAAGTTCAATTTCTTTGACATTTTTGACTAATATCATTGTGAAATAACTTTCTTGCATAAATATGGAGGAAATGTTCATTTGGCGTGATATAGCCATTGCAATGCTCTGGAATCTGGGTGGAAAATTCAATTTTACTGACATTTATGGCTTATATCGTGGTGAGCTACCTTTCTTGCATAAATAAGGAGGGAATGTTCTATTTGCTTGCTATAGCCATTGCCATGCACTGGAATCTGGCTGGGAAATACAACTTTATTGACATCTTCGCCTAATATGGTGGTGAGCTAACTTTCATGCATAAGTAAGGAGGAATCATCCCTTTGGTGTGCTATAGCCATAGCAACGATATTGAATGTGGTTGGAAAATTCAATTTTAATGGCATTTTTTACTAACATCGTGGTGAACTAACTTTCTTGAATAAGTAAGAATGAAAGATTAAGTTGGCGCGCTATCGCCGTTGCAATGCTATAAAATCTGGCTGGAAAATACAATGTTATTGACATTTCCGATTAATATCGTGGAGAGCTAACTCTCTTGCATAAATAAGAATGAAGGATTCAATTGGCGCTCTATATCCATTGCAATGCTATAGAATCTGCCTGGAAAGTTAAATTTTATTGACATTTTCGACTAATATCGTGGTGAGCTAACTTCCTTGCATGGGTAATGAGGATAGATCTTTTTGGCGTGCTATAGCCATTGCAATGCTCTAGAATCTGGCTGGAAAATTCAATCTTATTGACATTTTCGACTAATATCGTTGTAAGTGTACTTTCTTGCGTAAATAATGAGGAAAGCTTCTATTGACGTGCTATAGGCATTGCAATGCTATAGACTCTTCCTGAAAAATTCTACTTTATTAACAGTTTCAACTAATATCGTGGTGAGTTATCTTTTTTGCAAAAATAAGGAGGGTAGATTCTATTCGCGTGCTACAGCCATTCTATTTCTATAGCATCTGGCTGGAAAATTCAATTTCATCGACATTTTCGACTAATATCGCAGTGAGCTAACTTTTTTACATATATAAGGCGGAAAGATTCTATTGGTGTGCTATACGCACTTCAATGCTATAGAATCTGGCAGGAAAATAAAATGATACTGACATTTTCGACTAATATCGTGGTGAGCTGACCTCCTTGCTTAAGAAAGGAGAAAAAATCAGTTTGGAGTGCTGTAGCCAATTCAATGCCGCAGAATCTGGCTGGAAAGTACAACTTTATTGACAGTTACGACTAATATCTGAGTGAGCTCCCGTTTTTGCTAAAATACGGAGGGCAGATTCTATTGGCGTGATATAGCCATTGCTCTTCTATGGTATCTAGCTCAAAATACAATTTAAATGACATTTTCGTATAATATGGTGGTGAGCTAACTTTCTTGAATAAAGAAGGAGGAAAGATTCCACTGGCGTGCTATAGCTATTGCAATGATATTGAATGTGGTTGGAAAATTCGAATTTATTGGCATTTTCGACTAATATCTTGGTGAGCTAGCTTTCTTGCTTAAATAAGGAAGAAAGATTCTATTGGCGCGCTA
>NW_016916108.1:12721-13598 GCF_001483705.2 Eufriesea mexicana | reverse complement strand
CTGAAAAATTCAATTTTATTGACATTTTCGACTAATATCGTGGTGAGCTAACTTTCTTGCATAAATAAAGAGGAAAGATACTATTGGCGTGCTATAGCCATTGCAATGCTGTGGAGTCTGGCTGTAAAACTCAATTTCACTGACATTTTCGACTAATATCTTAGTGAGCTACCATTTTAGCATATATAAGGCGGAAAGATACTGTTCGCGTGCTATAGTCTTTACAATGCTATTGAATCTGGCTGGAAAGTTCAATTTTATTGACAGTTTCGACAAATATCGTGGTGAGCTACCTTTCCTGCATAAATAAGGAGGAAAGATTCTATTGGCGTGCTATAGCCACTGCAATGCCATAGAATATGCCTGGAAAGATCAATTTTACTGACATTTTCGACTAATAACGCGGTGAGCTACCTTTCTTACATAAATAAGGAGGAAAGGTTCCATTGGCGTGCTATAGCCATTGCAATGCTCTGGAATCTGGCTGGAAAAATTAATTGTACTGATATTTTCGACTAATATCGTGGTGAGCTGACTTCCTTGCATAAGTAAGGAGGGAAGATACTTTTGGAGTGCCATAGCCATTGCAATGCTCTGGAATCGGGCTGGAAAGTTCAATTCTACAGACTTTTTCGAATAATATCGTGGTGAGCTACCTTTCTTGCATAAACAAGGAGGAAAGATTATATTAGCGTGCTATAGCCATCGCAATGCTATAGAATCTGGATGGAAATAACAGTTTTATTAACATTTTCGACTAATATCGTGGTGAGACAGCTTTCTTGCATAAAAAAGGAAGAAGGGTTCAATTGGCGCTCTATAGCCATTGCAGTGCTATAGAATCTGCCTGGAAAGTTCAATTTTATTAACATTTTCG
>NW_016916108.1:1118-12277 GCF_001483705.2 Eufriesea mexicana | reverse complement strand
CTTGCATAAATAAGGTGCAAAGATTCTATTGGCGTGCTATTGCCATTTCAATGCTGTAGAATCTGGAAGGCAAATTCAATTTTATTGACATTTTCGACTTATATCGCGGTGAGCTAACTTTTGTTACATAAATAAGGAGGAAAGATTCTGTTGGTGCGCTATTGGCATTTCCATGCTATAGAATCTGGCAGGGAAATAAAATGTTATTGACATTTTCAACTAATATCGTGGTGACCTAACTCTCTTGCATAAGAAGGGATGGAACATTCTATTGGCGTGCTATATCCTTTGCAATGCTATAGAATCTGGCCGGAAAGTTCAGTTCTATTGACATTCTCGACTAATATCGCGTTGAGCCATCTTCCTTGCATAGGTAAGGAGTAAAGATACTTTTGGCATGCTATATCCATTGCAATGCTGTAGAATCTGGCTGAAAAACATAATTATATCGACATTTACGACTAACATCTTGGTGAGCTTACTTCCTTGCATAAATAAGGAGGAAGGATTATATTAGCGTGCTATAGCCATCGCAATGCTATAGAATCTGGATGGAAATAACAGTTTTATTAACATTTTCGACTAATATCGTGGTGAGACAGCTTTCTTGCATAAAAAAGGAAGAAGGGTTCAATTGGCGCTCTATAGCCATTGCAGTGCTATAGAATCTGCCTGGAAAGTTCAATTTTATTAACATTTTCGACTAAAATGATGGTGAGCTATCTTTCTTGCATAAATGAGGAGGAAAGGTCCTTTTGGCGTGCTGCAGCCATTTCCATGCTCTAGAATCTGGCTGGAAAATACAATTTTATTAACATTTTCGAATAATATGGTGGTGAGCTAACTTTATTGCATAAATAATGAGGAAAGCTTCTATTGACGTGCTATAGGCATTGCAATGCAATAGACCCTTCCTGAAAAATTCTACTTTATTAACAGTTTCAACTAATATCGTGGTGAGTTATCTTTTTTGCAAAAATAGGGAGGGTAGATTCTACTGGCGTGCTACAGCCATTCTATTTCTATAGCATCTGGCTGGAAAATTCAATTTCATTGACATTTTCGACTAATATCGCGGTGAGCTAACTTTTTTACATATATAAGGCGGAAAGATTCTATTGGTGTGCTGTACGCACTTCGATGCTATAGAATCTGGCAGGAAAATAAAATGATACTGACATTTTCGACTAATATCGTGGTGAGCTGTCCTCCTTGCTTAAGAAAGGAGAAAAAATCAGTTTCGAGTGCTGTAGCCAATTCAATGCCGCAGAATCTGGCTGGAAAGTACAATTTTATTGACAGTTACGACTAATATCGGAGTGAGCTCTCTTTTTTGCTAAAATACGGAGGGCAGATTCTTTTGGCGTGATATAGCCATTGCTCTTCTATAGTATCTAGCTCAAAATACAATTTTATTGACATTTTCGAATAATATGGTGGTGAGCTAACTTTCTTGCATAAATAAGGAGGAAAGATTCCATTGGCGTGCTATAGCCATTGAAATTCTGTAGAATCTGACTGGAAAATATAATTTCATTGACATTTTCGGCTAATATTCTGGTGAGCTTACTTTCTTGCATATATAGGGAGGGAATATTCTATTGGAGTGCTATATCCTTTGCAATGATATTGAATCTGGCTGGAAAATTCAATTTTATTGACACTTTCGGCTAATATCGTGGTAAGTTTACTTTCTTGCGTTAATAAGGAGGAAAGATTCAATTGGCGCGCTAGAGTCGTTGCAAAACTATAGAATCTGGCTGGAAAATGCAATCTTCTTGGCATTTTCGACTAATACCTTGGTGAGCTAGCTTTCTTGCTTAAATAAGGAGGAATGATACTATTGGCGTGCTATAGTCATAGCGAAGCTATAGAATCTGGCTGGAAAATACAATTTTACTGACATTTTCGACAAATATCGTTGTGAGCTAACTTTCTTGCATAAATAAGGATGAAAGATTCTATTGGCGTGCTACAGCCATTCTATTTCTATAGCATCTGGCTGGAAAATTCAATTTCATTGACAGTTACGACTAATATCGGAGTGAGCTCTCTTTTCTGCTAAAATACGGAGGGTAGATTCTATTAGTGTGATATAGCCATTGCGCTTCTATGTATCTAGCACAAAATACAATTTTATTGACATTTTCGAATAATATGGTGGTGAGCTAACTTTCTTCCATAAATAAGGAGGAAAGATTCTATTGGCGTGCTATAGCTATTGCAATGATATTGAATGTGGTTGGAAAATTCGAATTTATTGGCATTTTCGACTAATATCTTGGTGAGCTAGCTTTCTTGCTTAAATAAGGAGGAAAGATTCTATTGGCGTGCTATAGCCATTGCAATGCTATAGAATCTCGCTGGAAAATTCAATATTATTGACATTTTCGACTAATATCGCGTTGAGCTAACTTCCTTGCATAGGTAAGGTGGAATGATACATTTGGCGTGCTGTAGCCATTGCAATTCTGTAGAATCTGACTGGAAAATATAATTTCATTGACATTTTCGGCTAATATTCTGGTGAGCTTACTTTCTGGCATATATAGGGAGGGAATATTCTATTGAAGTGCTATATCCATTGCAATGCTATAGAATCTGGCTGGAAAATTCAATTTTATTGACATTTTCGACTAATATCGCGGTAAGTTTACTTTCTTACATAAATAACGAGGAAAGATTCTGTTGGCGTGCTATAGTCTATGCAATGCTATAGAATCTGGCTGGAAAGTTTAGTTTTATTGACAGCTTCGACTAATGTCGTGTTCAGCTATCTTTCTTGCATAGACAAGGAGTGTAGATGCTATTGGCGTGCTATAGCCATTGCATTTCTATAGTATCTGGATCGAAAATTCAAATTTACTCACATTTTCGGATAATATGGTGGTGAGCTAACTTTCTTGCATACATAAGGAGGGAAGATTCTATTGGCGTGCTATTGCCATGGAAACGCTATAGAATCTGGATGGAAAATTCAAATTTATTTACATTTTCGAATCATATCGTGGTGAGCTAAATCTCTCGTATAAATAAGGAGGAAAGACACTGTTGGCGTGCTATAGGCATTGCAATGCTGTGCAATCTAGCTGGAAAATTCAATTTTATTGACATTTTCGGCTAATATCGTAGTGAGCTACCTTTCCTGCATAAATAAGGACGGAAGATTCTATTGGCGTGCTATATCCTTTGCAATGCTATAGAATCTGGCTGGAAAGTTCAATTTTATTGACATTTTCGACCAATATCGTGGTGAGCTATCTTTCTTGCATAAATAAGGTGGAAATATCCTATTTGCTTGCTATAGCCATTGCAATGCACTGGAATCTGGCTGGGAAATACAACTTTATTGACATCTTCGACTAATATCTTAGTGAGCTACCATTTTTGTATAAATAAGGAGGAAAGATTCTGTTGGCGTGGTATAGTCTTTGCAATGCTATAGAATCTGGCTGGAAAGTTTAGTTTTATCGACAGCTTCGACTAATATCGTGGTCAGCTATCTTTCTTGCATAAACAAGGAGTGTAGATGCTATTGGCGTGCTATATTCATTGCAATGCTATAGAATCTGGCTGGAAAGTTCAATTTTATTGACATTTTCGACTAATATCGTGGTGAGCTATCTTTCTTGCATAAACAAGGAGGAAATGGTCTATTTGCTTGCTATAGCCATTGCAATGCACTGGAATCTGGCTGGAAAGTACAACTTTATTGACATCTTCGACTAATATGGTGGTGAGCAAACTTTCTTGCATAAGTAAGGAGGAATCATCCCTTTGGTGTGTTATGGCCATTGCAATGATATTGAATGCGGTTGGAAAATTCAATTTTAATGGCATTTTTTACTAACATCGTGGTGAGCTAACTTTCTTGAATAAATAAGAATGAAAGATTCAATTCGCGCGCTATAGCCATTGCAATGCTATAAAATCTGGATGGAAAATGCAATGTTATTGACATTTCCGATTAATATCGTAGAGAGCTAACTCTCTCGGATAAATAAGGGGGGAAGATTCTATTGGCGTGCTATATGCTTTGCAATGCCATAGAATCTGGCTGGAAAATTCAATTTTATTGGCATCTTCGACTAATATCGTGGTGAGTTAGCTTTCTTGCATAAATAAGGAGGAAAGATTCTATTCGCGTGCTATAGGCATCGCAATGCTATAGACTCTTCCTGGAAAATTCAATTTTATTGACATTTTCGACTAATATTGTGGTGAGCTAACTTTCCTGCATAAATAAGGAGAAAAGATTCTATTGGCGTGCTATAGCCACTGCAATGCTCTGGAATCTGGCTGGAAAATTTAATTTTACTGACATTTTCGACTAATATCGTAGTCAGCTACCTTTCTTGCATAAATAAGGATAAAGGATTCTTTTGGCCTGCTGCAGCCATCGCAATCCTATAGAATCTGGCTGAAAATGCAATTTTATTGGCGTTTTCGAATAATACCGTGGTGAGCTAACTTCCTCGCATATGTAAGGAGGAAAGATCCCTTTGGCGTGCTATAGCCATTGCAATGCTTTAGAATCTGGCTGGAAAATTCAATTTTATTGACATTTTCGACTAATATCGTGGTGAGCTAACTTCCTTGCATAAATAAGGAGGAAATATCCTATTGGCGTGCTATAGCCATTAAAATGCCCTGGAAACTGGCTGGAAAGTTCAATTCTACTGACATCTCCGACTAATATCGTAGTGAGCTACCTTTCTTGCATAAATAAGGAGGAAAGATTCTATTTGCGTGCTATAGCCGCTCAAGTGCTGTTGAATCTGGCTGGAGAATACAATTTTTATTGACATTTTCGACTTATATCGCGGTGAGCTAACTTTTGTTACATAAATAAGGAGGAAAGATTCTGTTGGTGCGCTATTGGCATCTCCATGCTATAGAATCTGGCAGGGAAATAAAATGTTATTGACATTTTCGACTAATATCGTGGTGACCTAACTCTCTTGCATAAGAAGGGATGGAACATTCTATTGGCGTGCTATATCCTATGCAATGCTATAGAATCTGGCCGGAAAGTTCAGTTCTATTGACATTCTCGACTAATATCGCGTTGAGCCATCTTCCTTGCATTGGTAAGGAGTAAAGATACTTTTGGCATGCTATATCCATTGCAATGCTGTAGAATCTGGCTGAAAAACATAATTATATCGACATTTACGACTAACATATTGGTGAGCTTACTTCCTTGCATAAATAAGGACGAAGGATCCTATTGGCGTGCTATGGCCATTAAAATGCCATGGAATCTGGCTGTAAAGTCCAATTTTACTGACATCTTCGACTAATATCGTAGTGAGCTACCTTTCTTGCATAAATAAGGAGGAAAGGATCTATTGGCGTGCTATAGCGGATGCAATGGCCTGGAGAATCTGGCCGGAAAGTTCAGTTCTATAGACATTCTCGACTAATATCGCGTTGAGCCATCTTCCTTGCATAGGTAAGGAGTAAGGTCCTTTTGGCGTGCTGCAGCCATTTCCATGCTCTAGAATCTGGCTGGAAAGTTCAATTTTACTGACATCTTCGACTAATATCGTAGTGAGCTACCTTTCTTGCATAAATAAGGAGGAAGGATCCTATTGGCGTGCTATGGCCATTAAAATGCCATGGAATCTGGCTGTAAAGTCCAATTTTACTGACATCTTCGACTAATATCGTAGTGAGCTACCTTTCTTGCATAAATAAGGAGGAAGGATCCTATTGGCGTGCTATGGCCATTAAAATGCCATGGAATCTGGCTGTAAAGTCCAATTTTACTGACATCTTCGACTAATATCGTAGTGAGCTACCTTTCTTGCATAAATAAGGAGGAAGGATCCTATTGGCGTGCTATGGCCATTAAAATGCCATGGAATCTGGCTGTAAAGTCCAATTTTACTGACATCTTCGACTAATATCGTAGTGAGCTACCTTTCTTGCATAAATAAGGAGGAAGGATCCTATTGGCGTGCTATGGCCATTAAAATGCCATGGAATCTGGCTGTAAAGTCCAATTTTACTGACATCTTCGACTAATATCGTAGTGAGCTACCTTTCTTGCATAAATAAGGAGGAAGGATCCTATTGGCGTGCTATGGCCATTAAAATGCCATGGAATCTGGCTGTAAAGTCCAATTTTACTGACATCTTCGACTAATATCGTAGTGAGCTACCTTTCTTGCATAAATAAGGAGGAAGGATCCTATTGGCGTGCTATGGCCATTAAAATGCCATGGAATCTGGCTGTAAAGTCCAATTTTACTGACATCTTCGACTAATATCGTAGTGAGCTACCTTTCTTGCATAAATAAGGAGGAAGGATCCTATTGGCGTGCTATGGCCATTAAAATGCCATGGAATCTGGCTGTAAAGTCCAATTTTACTGACATCTTCGACTAATATCGTAGTGAGCTACCTTTCTTGCATAAATAAGGAGGAAGGATCCTATTGGCGTGCTATGGCCATTAAAATGCCATGGAATCTGGCTGTAAAGTCCAATTTTACTGACATCTTCGACTAATATCGTAGTGAGCTACCTTTCTTGCATAAATAAGGAGCAGAGGTTCTATTGGCGTGCTATAGCCGTTGCAGTGGCCTGGAATCTGGCAGGAAGAATCAATTTTACTGACATTTTCGACTAACATCGTGGTGAGCTACCGTCCTTGCATAAATGAGGTGCAAAGATTCTATTGGCGTGCTATTGCCATTTCAATGCTGTAGAATCTGGAAGGCAAATTCAATTTTATTGACATTTTCGACTTATATCGCGGTGAGCTAACTTTTGTTACATAAATAAGGAGGAAAGATTCTGTTGGTGCGCTATTGGCATTTCCATGCTATAGAATCTGGCAGGGAAATAAAATGTTATTGACATTTTCAACTAATATCGTGGTGACCTAACTCTCTTGCATAAGAAGGGATGGAACATTCTATTGGCGTGCTATATCCTTTGCAATGCTATAGAATCTGGCCGGAAAGTTCAGTTCTATAGACATTCTCGACTAATATCGCGTTGAGCCATCTTCCATGCATAGGTAAGGAGTAAAGATCCTTTTGGCATGCTATATCCATTCCAATGCTGTAGAATCCGGCTGAAAAACATAATTATATCGACATTTACGACTAACATCTTGGTGAGCTTACTTCCTTGCATAAATAAGGAGGAAGGATCCTATTGGCGTGCTATGGCCATTAAAATGCCATGGAATCTGGCTGTAAAGTCCAATTTTACTGACATCTTCGACTAATATAGTAGTGAGTTACCTTTCTTGCATAAATAAGGAGGAAAGGTTCTATTGGCGTGCTATAGCGGATGCAATGGCCTGGAATCCGGCAGGAAATTAAATTTTACTGTCATTTTCGACTAATATCGTGGTGAGCTACCGTTCTTGCATAAATAAGGTGCAAAGATTCTATTGGCGTGCTATTCCCATTTCAATGCTATAGAATCTGGATGAGAAATTCAATTTTATTGACATTTTCGACAAATATCGCGGTGAGCTAACTTTTGTTAAATAAATAAGGAGGATAGACTCTGTTGGAGAGCTGTAGGCATTTCAATCCTATAGAATCTGGCATGGAAATAAAATGTTATTGACATTTTCGACTAATATCGTGGAGAGCTGACTTCCTTCCGTAAGTAAGGAGGGAAAATTCTATTGGCGTGCTATAGCCATAGCAATGCTCCGGATTCTGGCTGTAGAATTCAACTTTACTGACATTTTCGACTAATATCGTGGGGAGCCGACTTCCTTGCATAAGTAAGGAGGGAAAATTCTATTGGCGTGCTATAGCCATAGCAATGCTCCGGATTCTGGCTGTAGAATTCAACTTTACTGACATTTTCGACTAATATCGTGGGGAGCCGACTTCCTTGCATAAGTAAGGAGGGAAAATTCTATTGGCGTGCTATAGCCATAGCAATGCTCCGGATTCTGGCTGTAGAATTCAACTTTACTGACATTTTCGACTAATATCGTGGGGAGCCGACTTCCTTGCATAAGTAAGGAGGGAAAATTCTATTGGCGTGCTATAGCCATAGCAATGCTCCGGATTCTGGCTGTAGAATTCAACTTTACTGACATTTTCGACTAATATCGTGGGGAGCCGACTTCCTTGCATAAGTAAGGAGGGAAAATTCTATTGGCGTGCTATAGCCATAGCAATGCTCCGGATTCTGGCTGTAGAATTCAACTTTACTGACATTTTCGACTAATATCGTGGGGAGCCGACTTCCTTGCATAAGTAAGGAGGGAAAATTCTATTGGCGTGCTATAGCCATAGCAATGCTCCGGATTCTGGCTGTAGAATTCAACTTTACTGACATTTTCGACTAATATCGTGGGGAGCCGACTTCCTTGCATAAGTAAGGAGGGAAAATTCTATTGGCGTGCTATAGCCATAGCAATGCTCCGGATTCTGGCTGTAGAATTCAACTTTACTGACATTTTCGACTAATATCGTGGGGAGCCGACTTCCTTGCATAAGTAAGGAGGGAAAATTCTATTGGCGTGCTATAGCCATAGCAATGCTCCGGATTCTGGCTGTAGAATTCAACTTTACTGACATTTTCGACTAATATCGTGGGGAGCCGACTTCCTTGCATAAGTAAGGAGGGAAAATTCTATTGGCGTGCTATAGCCATAGCAATGCTCCGGATTCTGGCTGTAGAATTCAACTTTACTGACATTTTCGACTAATATCGTGGGGAGCCGACTTCCTTGCATAAGTAAGGAGGGAAAATTCTATTGGCGTGCTATAGCCATAGCAATGCTCCGGATTCTGGCTGTAGAATTCAACTTTACTGACATTTTCGACTAATATCGTGGGGAGCCGACTTCCTTGCATAAGTAAGGAGGGAAAATTCTATTGGCGTGCTATAGCCATAGCAATGCTCCGGATTCTGGCTGTAGAATTCAACTTTACTGACATTTTCGACTAATATCGTGGGGAGCCGACTTCCTTGCATAAGTAAGGAGGGAAAATTCTATTGGCGTGCTATAGCCATAGCAATGCTCCGGATTCTGGCTGTAGAATTCAACTTTACTGACATTTTCGACTAATATCGTGGGGAGCCGACTTCCTTGCATAAGTAAGGAGGGAAAATTCTATTGGCGTGCTATAGCCATAGCAATGCTCCGGATTCTGGCTGTAGAATTCAACTTTACTGACATTTTCGACTAATATCGTGGGGAGCCGACTTCCTTGCATAAGTAAGGAGGGAAAATTCTATTGGCGTGCTATAGCCATAGCAATGCTCCGGATTCTGGCTGTAGAATTCAACTTTACTGACATTTTCGACTAATATCGTGGGGAGCCGACTTCCTTGCATAAGTAAGGAGGGAAAATTCTATTGGCGTGCTATAGCCATAGCAATGCTCCGGATTCTGGCTGTAGAATTCAACTTTACTGACATTTTCGACTAATATCGTGGGGAGCCGACTTCCTTGCATAAGTAAGGAGGGAAAATTCTATTGGCGTGCTATAGCCATAGCAATGCTCCGGATTCTGGCTGTAGAATTCAACTTTACTGACATTTTCGACTAATATCGTGGGGAGCCGACTTCCTTGCATAAGTAAGGAGGGAAAATTCTATTGGCGTGCTATAGCCATAGCAATGCTCCGGATTCTGGCTGTAGAATTCAACTTTACTGACATTTTCGACTAATATCGTGGGGAGCCGACTTCCTTGCATAAGTAAGGAGGGAAAATTCTATTGGCGTGCTATAGCCATAGCAATGCTCCGGATTCTGGCTGTAGAATTCAACTTTACTGACATTTTCGACTAATATCGTGGGGAGCCGACTTCCTTGCATAAGTAAGGAGGGAAAATTCTATTGGCGTGCTATAGCCATAGCAATGCTCCGGATTCTGGCTGTAGAATTCAACTTTACTGACATTTTCGACTAATATCGTGGGGAGCCGACTTCCTTGCATAAGTAAGGAGGGAAAATTCTATTGGCGTGCTATAGCCATAGCAATGCTCCGGATTCTGGCTGTAGAATTCAACTTTACTGACATTTTCGACTAATATCGTGGGGAGCCGACTTCCTTGCATAAGTAAGGAGGGAAAATTCTATTGGCGTGCTATAGCCATAGCAATGCTCCGGATTCTGGCTGTAGAATTCAACTTTACTGACATTTTCGACTAATATCGTGGGGAGCCGACTTCCTTGCATAAGTAAGGAGGGAAAATTCTATTGGCGTGCTATAGCCATAGCAATGCTCCGGATTCTGGCTGTAGAATTCAACTTTACTGACATTTTCGACTAATATCGTGGGGAGCCGACTTCCTTGCATAAGTAAGGAGGGAAAATTCTATTGGCGTGCTATAGCCATAGCAATGCTCCGGATTCTGGCTGTAGAATTCAACTTTACTGACATTTTCGACTAATATCGTGGGGAGCCGACTTCCTTGCATAAGTAAGGAGGGAAAATTCTATTGGCGTGCTATAGCCATAGCAATGCTCCGGATTCTGGCTGTAGAATTCAACTTTACTGACATTTTCGACTAATATCGTGGGGAGCCGACTTCCTTGCATAAGTAAGGAGGGAAAATTCTATTGGCGTGCTATAGCCATAGCAATGCTCCGGATTCTGGCTGTAGAATTCAACTTTACTGACATTTTCGACTAATATCGTGGGGAGCCGACTTCCTTGCATAAGTAAGGAGGGAAAATTCTATTGGCGTGCTATAGCCATAGCAATGCTCCGGATTCTGGCTGTAGAATTCAACTTTACTGACATTTTCGACTAATATCGTGGGGAGCCGACTTCCTTGCATAAGTAAGGAGGGAAAATTCTATTGGCGTGCTATAGCCATAGCAATGCTCCGGATTCTGGCTGTAGAATTCAACTTTACTGACATTTTCGACTAATATCGTGGGGAGCCGACTTCCTTGCATAAGTAAGGAGGGAAAATTCTATTGGCGTGCTATAGCCATAGCAATGCTCCGGATTCTGGCTGTAGAATTCAACTTTACTGACATTTTCGACTAATATCGCGTTGAGCTAACTTCCTTGCATAGGTAAGGAGGAAAGATCCTTTTGGTGTGGTATAGCCATTGCAATGCTGTAGAATCTGGCTGGAAAATTCAATTTTATTGGCATTCTCGACTAATATCGTGGTGAGCTAACTTCCTTGCATAGGTAAGGAGGAAAGATCC
>NW_016916108.1:0-1036 GCF_001483705.2 Eufriesea mexicana | reverse complement strand
CATTTTCGACTAATATCGTGGTGAGTTAACTTTCTTGCATAAATAAGGAGGAAAGATACTATTGGCGTGCTACAGCCATTGAAATGCCATAGAATCTGGCTGGAAAGTTCAATTTTATTGACATTTTCGACTAATATCGTGGTGGGCTAACTCTCTTGCATAAGTAGGGAGGGTACTTTCTATTGGCGCGCTATATCCTTTGCAATGCTACAGAATCTGACTGGAAAGTTCAGTTTATTGATATTTTCGACTAATATTGTTGTGTGCTAACTTTCTTGCACAAATAAGGAGGAAAAATTCCATTGGCGTACTACAGACATTGCAATGCCATAGAATCTGGCAGGAAAATTCTATTTTATTGACATTATCGACTAATATCGCGGTGAGCTAGCTTTCTTACATAAGTAAGGAGGAAAGATTCTGTTGGTGTGCTATAGGCATTTCAATGCTATAGAATCTGGCAGGGAAATAAAATGTTATTGACATTTTCGACTAATATCGCGGTGAGCTGACTTCCTTGCATAAGTAAGGAGGGAAAATTCGACTGGCGTGCTATAGAAATTGCTAAGCTCCGGTATCTGGCTGTAGAATTCAACAATACTAACATTTTCGACTAATATCGCGTTGAGCTAACTTCCTTGCATAGGTAAGTAGCAGAGATACTTTTGGCATCCTATATCCATTGCAATGCTGTAGAATCTGGCTGGAAAACTCAATTTTATTGACATTTTCGACTAATATCGTGGAGAGCTATATTTTTTTACATACATAAGGAGGGTAGATTCTATTGGCGTGCTATAGCCATTGCATTTCTATAGTATCTGGGTGGAAAACTCAATTTTATTGACAGTTTCGACTAATATCGTGGAGAGCTATATTTTTTTACATACATAAGGAGGGTAGATTCTATTGGCGTGCTATAGCCATTGCATTTCTATAGTATCTGGGTGGAAAACTCAATTTCATCGACATTTTCGACTAATATTGTTGTGAGCTTACTTTCTTGCATAAATAAGGAGGAAAAATTCCATTGGCG
>NW_016916107.1:1335-2241 GCF_001483705.2 Eufriesea mexicana | reverse complement strand
CATGAATGAATGTTTGTATGGATGTATGTACGTATGGATGTATGGATGGATGGATGTATCGAAGGATGGGTGTATGGATGGGTGAATGTATGGAATTATGGCCGTTTGAATGGATGGGTGTATGGATGGACGGATGTACGGATGAATGGATGTGCGGAAGAATGGATGTATGAATGGATGCATGTATGGATGAATGAATGGATGAATGTTTGAATGGATGGATGAATATATGTATGGATGCATGGATGGATGGAGGAATGGATGGATGGATTTATGGATGTATGGATGTATGAATGTACGGATGTATGGATGGATAGATGTATGGATGTATCGATGTATGCATGTATGTATGTGTCAATGTACGATTGTATGGATGTACGGATGTATGGATTTATGGATCAATATATGTATGGATGTATAGATGGATGGATGTATGAGTTGATGTATGTGTGGATGGATTGATTTGTGGATATATGTATGGATGTATGTATGGATGTATGTATGGTTGGATGGATGTATATATGTATGGATGTATGGATGGTGGATGTATGAGTGGATGGATATATGGATGGATGGATGCATGTATGGATGTATGGGTGGATGGATTTATGGATGCGTGGGTGTATGAATGTATGGATGGATGGTTGTATGGATGGATAGATGTATGGATCGATGGATGTATGAATGCGAGCTAGTGCGGATAGATGGATGTATGGTCGATGGATGTCTGGAAGGGTGGATGTATGGATGGATGGAAGTATGGAAAGATGGATGTATGGATGGATGTATGTATGGATGAATGTTAGTGTGGATGGATGTTTGTACGGATGCATTGCGGTGAGGATGGACGGATGTACGTATGTATGAATGTATGGATGTATGAATGGATGGATGTATATATGTATG
>NW_016916107.1:0-256 GCF_001483705.2 Eufriesea mexicana | reverse complement strand
ATGGATGTACGGATGTATGGATGTATGGATGTATATATGTATGAACGTGTGGATGGATGGAATTATGCGTGTATGGATGTATGAATGTATGGAAGTATGGATGGGTGGATGTAAGGATGTATGGATGTATATATGTATGTATGTATGGACGGATGGATGTATGAGTGGATGGATGTATGGATGGACGTATTTACGTGTGTATGGATGTATGGATGTATATATGTTTGCATGCATGCATGGACGGATGTATCGAAAG
>NW_016916106.1:0-504 GCF_001483705.2 Eufriesea mexicana | reverse complement strand
CATATGTCCGTACTTTCGTCCATCAGTACCTCAATTCATCCGCACTACCAGCCATCCATACATTCATCCATACATACATACATGCACACAAACATCCGTTCATCCATACATCCTTCCATCCAACATCCACCCATCCATACATCCTTCGATCCATACATCCTTCCATCCATACATCCATCCAAATTCCATCCATCCATACTTCCATACATCCACACACCCATACATCCAAAAATCCATCCACCCATTCACACATCCATCCATACATACATCCATACATACATACACAAACACATACACTCACCCATACATACATGCATAGACACATCCGCACATACATCCATACATACTTCCATACATCCAACCACACATACATCCGTACATACGCACTTCCATACACCCACCCATATATCCATCCATCCATCCACTCATCCATAAATACACCTAAGCTTACATCCATTCATCAATACATCCTTACATATATACATCCATACAAACATACATACA
>NW_016916105.1:0-861 GCF_001483705.2 Eufriesea mexicana | reverse complement strand
GCAAAACAATATGACTGAAAAGTTCAAATTTATTCACATTTTCGACGAATATCGTGGTGAGCACGATATTCTTCATAAACAAGGAGGAAAGACTCGACTAACATCTTGTTGAATAATCATTTCTGCGCAAATATGGAGGAAAGTTTTCATTGGTTTGCCTTGCGCAAATATGGAGGAAAGTTTTCATTGGTTTGCTATAGCCATTGCATTGCAACAGAATATGACAGAAAAGTTCAATTGTATTAACATTTTCGTCTAATATTGCGGTGAGCAAACGTTTCTACGTAAATAAGGTGGAAAGATTCTATTGGTCTGTTATAGCCATTGCATTGCAATAGATTCCGACCGCAAAACTCGATTTCATTGATATCTTCGACTTATATCGTTGTGAGCAATCTTTTCTGCACAAATAAGGTGGACAGATCTTATCGGATTGCTTTAGCCAAAGTTTTGCTATATGATCACACTGGAAAGTTCAGTTTTCTTGACACTTTCTACTAATATCGCGGTGAGAGTACTTTCCTCCGCAAATAAGAAAGAAATATGCTATTGGCTTGCTATAGCCATCGCATTGCACTAGAATCACGGTGTAGAGATCAATTTTATAGACATTCTCGACTAATATCGCGGTGAGCAAGCTTTTCTTAATAAATGCGTAGGAAAGATTCCATTGGCTTGCTGTAGCCATTGCATTGCAATAGAATATGACGGAAAGCTCATTATCGGCTAATATGGTTGTGTGCAAACTTTTCGGCATAAATAAGGAGGAAGAATTCTATTGGTTTGCTATAGTCAGGCCATTGCAATAGAATATGATCGAAAAGTTCAATTTCATTGACATTTTCGACTAATACCTAGTTG